>NC_136057.1:1392472725-1392702725 GCF_964261635.1 Lissotriton helveticus
TACAAAGGGATATCAGTGATTCTGATACTGATGCTTCAGTACATACTGCAAGTTCCTCATTGGAAGTGGAAGTAGTAACTCATTAAGCTACTTTTTTAGACGAGTACAGGGTGATGAAGAGAAGTCGACAATCAGGGAGAATAACTCGAACACCCACTCCACCGCCGAGGGGACGAGGAAGAGGCGGAGGGAGAGGAAGCGGCAGGGGCGCAGCAAACAAAGACACCTCAAGCGTAAATATATATCGAAAAACTACAGAGCCCATGGGAACAAGAGGCTCAAAGAAAATGCAGTAATGGATGCCCAAATGGTAAATAAAACTATTGTGAATCTCTCCGCACGTACTCTGTCATATTGAGAAATCTACCCTAAGCCTAGGTTTGACATTATGTCCGGCAGAACTGTTCAATTATGCCAAAACCCGCATAGACATTTTAAAATTTATTAGAAAAGTAAAGTTGAAAAAATGGCATGCTTTGAACAGTTAAGCACAATCTAATATGGCTAATATGGCACAATTGTACAGCATCCCCACACAACCAGGGTGGACGGTTGGAGATACCAATATATTAGATACAGTAATTGACTTAGGAGGACTCTATACTACTGACACAGAAGATCTGGTGACGGACAAAGCGGCATGTACTTCATTTAAGCCACGATCAGTATTTTATCCTAACCTACCTCATTATTAGATTGATACCTTTTACGAGGTTGTAACTAAGGAACTTACTAAACAAAAACATGACACTGTAAACTTTAGAACAGGAACTCAGAACTTGTCTCGTAAACAATGTAATTTTATTATTTCGGTATCCAAAGACAGTAGTTTGGTTATACATCCATCAGATAAAGGTGGTAACATTGTTCTTTGGGATAAACACATTTATATCAAGGAGGCTAAAAAACAATTAAGCAATGAAGAATATTATTGCATATGTGACACAGCAGCATACAGTGCTAGCATAACTACAACCTGGAGGAAATTGTCAGAATGGCAAGAAATGGGTATCATTTCATGGCAAGAATATTGTTTTTCGAAACGAGATTTTCCCAAACTACCCATTTTATATCTCCTTCCAAAGCTCCATAAACATCCACTATTCAACCAGAGAGACCTATTGTTTCCTCTGTGGGTAACGTAAACGAAAATGTATCCAAGTATGTAGATCAATTCCTTAATAAATATGTTATGGAATTACCACCCTAGGTAAAAGATACTCAAGATTTTCTAAATAAAATTGAAGGTCTCATCTGGTAAGAAAATTATTACCTCATTACCCTGGATGTGAATTTGTTATATACCATAATAGATCACGTCCAGGGGGTGGAAGCTTGCATGCACTATCTGGGAACGAGAAACATTATGTATTTAGAACATACACATATGTTAGCTGACATGATGATTTTGTGTTTAAAAAATAACATGTTAGATGGGATACTGTACAGGCAGGTGAAGGGCACGGTGATGGGAACGTGCTTCGCACCTGACTTTGCCAGCCTCTTCCTGGGCAAATGGGAGTAGGAGATCCGGCTGGACAGAGTATTTGTCAAATATTTTGAGTCAGTGGTTTTATGGCTCAGATATATTGATGATTTGAAGGTAAGTCTACGAGATATACTGGTAAGAGGTGATCTAACCAAAATAAAGAGCAACAGTTTTCACAAATTGAAAGGATTTTTTCCCTGAGGGCACTGTAGGGCCTGTAAATTTAGCCATTCAGTGAAGGAATTTAGCATCCCAGGAAGAAACAAGAAATGGAAAAATCAATACATTTTTGACATGCAGTAGTAACTTTATTGTGCACGTACGAGTGTCCTTGTAAACTTAGGTGAAGAAAAGAGTTATGGAGCACCTCAAAGCAATAACAAATGTTAATATACAGTACCCCATGCCAGGCATTTCCTTGAATTTCATCAATCCAATAATTCCTTGCTTCGATTCTCACACCTCCATACTGAATAGAATCTATCTTTGTAAATTGTTAGAAATGTTTTAGCATTACAGAGCTGCATAATACAGTTTCAGTGTATATAATTTGTCCATTCTGGAAACTGCAATTTAAATCATATATCTCTTATTTGTGTTTTCTTATTCATAGGAGGAAAGGGGCCCACCCTGTGTACGGTCACTTCACGGGTCCCCTACCCTTTTCTTCCCTGGGCTCGGGTCAACACAATGCAGATAAGAGACTTTTATGTTTCATATATACAATATAATTGATTTCATTTTCTAATGTAATTTAGTTCATTTCCTTATACTTTGTCAATCACAAAATGTAGTTATGACAATAGGATATAATATAAATATCGTAATTTATAATTGGCGGTTGGAAGCAATGTATATGTAACATAGCAATATAGATTGTTTTGATATAACATACTCTTATAAATTGGCACTAGAACATATGTATAGGCTATCTATAGAGAAACGCAATTCTGAGGGTATAACTGTTACCAAACATAGTTGGTATTAAGCACTAGACCGACAATATAAGTAGTGTGGGTAACAGATGTAATTTTCATGCTTAAGACACTAGTGCGTTTAAAAATTATAAATGTTTAAATGTTAAAATGCATGATCGTAATATGAAGTGATATTTTAATGAAATCACATTCATAGGCAGAACGTTCATATTACAAAATGTCTGCTAAATGTGTTTTACTGAATGGTTGGCATTTTCGCGTAAAAGTGTGATCAACAGATGCGTTTGTCAGGCTTGCCACCAAAACGATAAAACAATAATATCCAGAAGATAGAGGGTTAACCCTAGTCACAAAATAAATAGCCACAATACCGACATGGCACTAAGCCTTAAAATGGTAATGAAATGAAAGGTTGTAAAAAGTCTTTAAAATGTTAAAAAATGTTTAAAACAATCAAATGTACGTTATCCAAATGAAATTGCATTCAGATGCTGGATACTTGCACACTACAAAATGTCTGCCATTTAACCGCGCCAAAAAAGGTTACCTAGAGTATAGTCCTTTGTCGATTGTCACTACCTGGGTGTAGTTACTTGAATTAACTTTATTTATACCCACGTGAATTGTTTGTATGTTCGTGTGATCAAGACTACGGTCGAAATGCGTAACGAGCAATAAATGGCAACCTGCCTTGCATACCTGAGAGTCTGAGTGTACAATTACTTGAAAACTTCTGGATTATTTAAAATTGCCGGTTTTCGGGCATACCGGCGTTATGCACCAACTGACAATGGGCTTGGTCCCGGAATGAACCGTCTTCGAGGAATCTATCTCTATATATATATATATATGAACATTTAAGACATCTAAGCAGTTAAGGTAAAGCACCTTGGGCGCACTAGTTGATTATACTGATTCTCCTAGTTTTCTATTGATAGCTATGCGCCAGAATCCAGTCAAATTTCTATAAGATCCTTTGAAGGCAGATACATAAACAGCAGTTCAATATTCAAGGTGAGGACCAATTCGACTATACTTATCATCACAAGTGTTAATTTGTTCGATACTCAGCTGGGCATTCTGAAAGAGATGAGGATACTATGAGGAGTACCTCATTATGCGCTCATAGGTATATATCCTAGACACAGGATTAAAACAAACTTCGAATGGGATTCATTTGATTGACATTAGCATATGATTTTCTCCTTCATTAATTTTAAATAATTACATATTTTTGTATGTGACAGAATGGATATAGGCAGGGTGACTTTTTGATTTGTATATAAGATTTGTCAATTGGCTGAATATTAACTATGTAAACTTATAGAAACCCATAAATATGAGCTTTGTGTTGATTTATTTTTATTTCATTGTTTTATTTCAGCCCCGATGATGTCCTTTTAGGACGAAACGCGTCGGCTGATGTATTGTTTGGAATTTGCTTGAAATACGAATTTTAATAATGATAATAGAGAAGAAGATTGTAACTGCTTTTGTTATATGGATTTTGAACTGTGATCATTGGAAAAAATAAAAAAATAAAAAAGAAAGAATCTTCTTGAATTCAACATACTGCCCAAGGACTTATTATTGGAAGACTCCCAAAAATTTTGGACTGTTGAAAATCTTTTTGAAATTGTTTGGCGCTCCTCTAATTCACATTTATTGTCTTAGTTATTTGTGGTACTGAAGCGGTGGACCACACAGAGTGAGCTCCAGTGTTCATCATAATAATCTTTCCACACATCAGTATAATCAACTAGTGCGCCCAAGGTGCTTAACCCTAACCGCTTAGATGTCTTAAATGTTCATGTTTAAAGGGGAGAGGCTGCACAGTTAGAGTGAATAGAATTGACATTGTTGTTGAGATAATTTGTTCTGGATTGTAATATGGAGGATGATCATGAAAAATTGCCAGCGGAACTGTTCTCATAAAGTAATAAAGTGTAACAGATCCCAAAAAAGATTCTTCTAAGGAAAGTTTAAGATCAAAATTTCTGACATTAGAAAAACTAAAACAAAAAAACTTTCTAAGTGGTGGGATAGGGTCACCCTCAAAAATTACTTAAGATCAGAAAACAGTGCCTAGAGGTTTAAGAATCTTAATATTTCCAACCTACGATGATTTAGATGATGATTTATTAAGTGAGTGGGAGGACAATCTGCATTTTTCAGCATTCTGCATGATTCAGATATTAATTAACACAGAAAGGAAGGCTGAGAAATTTAAAGCCCAGATCATTGAATTAGAGAAAGGGATTAAAGACATGAATCTACCAGAACTAACAGAGAAAATTATGGCATCCTAAAAGATGTAATAAACAGACATGACATCAATTGCAAATTAAGGAGAAAAAATCTAGCAAAATAAGAAGGGATGCGAGGGACTATGAGCAGGGCAGAGTTTTTACCTTCATTAGAGGCTTTGTTGCATTACTTAAGCCAAAAGATAAAGAGGCAGTGGGGACACCTGAAGATTTGAACTCAGTAAATTATAGTAGCTCAAGTCTATCTTCCATTGAGGATGGGGCAGGGGCTAGTGCGGATGGGCCAAGACCAGTTAAGACCTCTTCTTTTTTCGAGGAGATACAACGTATCAAGAGAGGCAAAACAAAGATAGGAAACCCAAGTCAACTGAACTTTATTTGGTTAAAAACAAATAACCATAAAAGTACATATAACATTTCATCAATCAAGTATAAAAACACATTACAGAGAGGAAACCGATCCATACAAAAAAGAAAAAAAAAAGTTAATAAATCTAAAATTTCTCAGATACAAATTGAATTACGCAAACCAAAAACATTTTTTTTAAATTTGGAGATAGATGCCACAATCAGAACATCTAATTTCTGCAATATTAAAAAAGTTGGGCGGCAGCGATTTGTCCCCATCCTTAAAGAGATGGAAGCTACCAGCCTTATTCGAGGTAATGTATAAAACTTACAAAAGAATAATACATGAATATCCGATTGTTCGGATAAATCATCACACGGGTATTTAATTAATTCACGTGACCAGCAATTCTTAACAGGGAAACTAATATCTCTAAAAAAGATATTTAACCTAAAACGAGTTAAAAGAAACCGCTCTTGTTCAGTCATGGTAAGGGTTAGGTATGGTTGTATTTTACCATGGGCCAGTATCAGTTGGTGAGCTACAACAGTCTTTTTCTTTATTTCCTCACTTACTCTGATATCTTCCAGGTAACGTAAGCATAAAACTTTCAGGGACTTCCTTGAGATGTTACACATTGAAAGTGGGTCATCATAATAATTCTGACAGCCCAGTTTCAGCAGGAAATCTTTTACATAAACAAGCCATCGTATCCGACCCACATGATCTAAAGTTAACACCTCCTTTATATTAGCGCGGTTCAGTGCACACCCCTCATTGGTCCAGACCCTGTGCCACAATAATATAGACTTGACCTTAATTGTCTCTTCGATGAAGGGTTGACCAAGTTCCATATGACAAATATAACTTGAGACACTCAGGTACAGCTAAGATGTACCTCAAGAACATATTTTCTACAAGCTGGATTGATTTTGTGTTGGCATAACCCCATATGCCAGCACCGTAGACAGCAATGGAAATACAAGTTGCAGTAAAAATTCTTAAAAGTTCAACTATTGGGGCGTGGCCGAGACAGCGATGTGACCTGACGTGTCCCGAGTGAGCTCCGTCGCCCCGCTGCATTGATCGGCCTGTTACAGCGTAGTTCTTGGGGGGCATCCGCTCCTGGGGACCCCCCTGCTATCCTGACCCTGCTGGTGCTCTCTCAAGCGGCGATCCACGGCTGTGAGCACGCCCGCGGCCCCTGTTCCAGGCTCCGGGGCTCCCGGGCTCAACTGCTGGCCGCCATCTTTTGGCAGGATCCTCTGCCGCGCCGCCTGAACTGCCCGCCAAGAGGGGGACCACTGCTGCGGACTGGGAGAGGCTCTTCGTCGCTCCTCTACCTCCGGCGGCTGCACTCCATCGGCGGACTGCGACTGCAAGCGCGCCCGAGGCCCCTGCCCTGAGCTCCGGGGCTTCCGTGCTCGACTGTTGGCCGCCATCTTAGAGCCGGGCCCTCGGCCGCGCCGCCTGACCTGCCTGCCTGACCTGCCTGCCAGCCACGAGAGGGACCGCTGCAGCGGGCTGGGTGAGGCGCCACATCGCTGCTACCCCTCCGGCGGCTGCATCACATCGGCGGAGCCCGGTTGACGTCGGCGGAGCCGTGCCGGAACTGCTGGGGTTGGGCGATCATCAGCGGCCTGGGTACTGCCCCTACGCGAGTCCCCGGCTTTGGAGGCGACGACGGGCCCCCGACCGGAGGGGTTGCTGAGGATCCCCCTGCCCGCGAGCCTGGGCCACGACTCCTCCGCCCACCGCTGGACGCCCTGGTGTGCCGAGGTGAGACGCCCCCCCTCCCCTGCCGCCTCTCTGCGGGGGCCCGGCGCCTGCGGGGCCTGCCTACTGACCGGCCCGCCATTTTGCCCTTCTGGTGGGGGGCAGCTTTCCGCGCTTTGGCGGCCGCCGCTTGAGCGCTCCCTGCAGCCTGGGGCGCGCGGGCGGAGACCTGGGGAGTGACCCTGAAGCTGCGTGTGGGTCAGTCCGGTACCCTGGGGGCCTGAACTTTGTTGGACGCATCCCCTGGCCGACCTGCCACCCCAGTCCAGGAGATCCTACTGAGCGCCGGCGAGGACACTAGGGGCTCCCGCCTTCTGCCCCCCCTGGCCCTGGGCTCTTCGCTGCTGGACGACTCGGGGGGACTCGCCTGGACGCGGCCCCCTGGACATCGCGCGGGGGGTGGATCCTAGCCCCGGCGGGACCACGAGACTGTGCCGGGCCTCCGCTTGTGGGATCTCTTCCCGACCTGCCGTGGAGCACCCGCGACCGTCACCTCCTTGACGCCTCCCCGGCCTACGCGCCACCTTGTCTTCCGGGCTAAGCCTCATCACGGCCCGGATCTCTGCTGGACAACAATTGCCTACACGCACCCCGTGCCCTGTCGGAGAACGCACCGCCGACCCCAGCCCTGGGATCTTGTGCTACTGACCGTGGAACCTGGGCTTGATCACCGAGGCGCCAGCACACCCCCCCCTGCACTACCCCGCGCCGCTGACCAGGAGTTGTACACAGCGGCAGAAGCAGGCCCCCGCTGCCCTTCGACGCCCTGAGTGGACCATGACCCGCGGTAAGGGGAACAGACCGGACCCCCCATCCACGACGACCAGGAGGGCGTCGGTGGCCTCCATGTGGGGCAAGGCGGGCTCGCCATCCTCTTCCGGGGGCCCCCCGCCGACATCCGAGGGGAAACCCCCAACGCAGGCTGACTCCCCCCCGGTGACGCAGGCCTTCATGTCCTCCTTCATGGCCGATCTGAAAACCGAGATTGGATCCCTCAGGACGGAGGTCCATACGTGCGTCACAGAGCTACGCAGAGAAGTCACCGACCTTGGCGACCGGGTCGACGGCCTGGAACGAACAGTGGATTCCCGCACCGAGGACCTGGAGCAGATCTGGCAGAGAGTGGCGACCCTTGAAGAGCAGCACATCCAGCTCCAGATTAAGCAGGAGGACTTGGAGAACAGAGGACGCCGCAACAACCTCCGCATTCGGGGCGTGCCACTCGGAGAAGAGGGGACTAATACCATGGCCTACGTGGCCCTACTCCTGCAAGAGGTGTGGGGCGAGGAGGACGCCCCCCCGCCGCGCCTTGACCGCGCGCACCGAGTCTTTGGAGCGGGAGGGAAAGCGGGCCTCCTTCCCGACATCGTCACTAGACTGCATTATTTTACTGAAAAAGAGGCCATCCTGAAGGCGGCTAGAGACAACCCTGACTTGCAGTACGAGGGTCACAAGATCCAGATCTACCAGGATCTGGCCCCCACCACACTCCACAGGCGGAGGGTCTTCCGTCCGATCACAGAGAAGCTCCGGTCCCTGAACATTTCGTACCAGTGGGGCCACCCCTTCGCGCTCATCTTCAAATGGGAGGGCAAGCGCAGGGCCCTCCGGTCCTACCGAGAGGCGGCACAACTGTTAGGCATGCCGGAATCCCCGGACCACAGCCCGGCTCGTCCTCCCCGCTCGGGGAAGGCACCTCCACGCCCGGAATGGTCCACTGTGCGCAGAAGTCGACGATCTCCTCCGGTGGACGCACTCACTGTCTCGCAGGCCAAGCAGGACATCATCGCCCACATCCGCTCCCTTGAGGGCGACCGCGAGGGGCAGGCCTCCCAGCTCCTCGCTTCTGGCTCGGAGGGTGGGGATCGCCCCTCAACGCCGGATGGCTGCTGATCGCTGCTGTTGTGTCCCGTGCTACCCTGGGCGTTTGCTTGCCGACTGGGCGCTTGGTCTCACCCTCTTCCATCACGGTGGCCTGACCCCACTGCCCTAGACATGGACACCACCTTTTGCTTCTTCCAGGCCGAGCACCGCATCGCCGAGCTCCAGCGCCCTGTGGGTGCCTGACCGGGCCGAATGGACCCCACGACCCGGCGCAACCCCCCGAACTACCTTGAAGCAGCGGGGTAGGCGGGCTCTGAGACGTCTTGTTTGAACACTACCTTCCCAGATCTCCGCTCCCTCCCTTTGTCCCGTAGGAAGTGACATTCCTGAGTTCATCCTAACCCTCGGGTGGAGGATGTCCGATGCCTGGGACACTGTACACTGGGCCCGTTGGCCTGATTTGGTTCTCTTCCCCCTCTGCACCTTTTCTTCTTTCTTTCTCTCCTCTCTTCCTACTTCCCCCTTACACATCCCCCTCTTCCTGTTCCTTCCCCGCGCTTGCGGAGGGGTGGCAGGGTGGGTCCTGCGGGAGTTGCCGCGCTTGCGACGGGTTGCCGCTTCTGCTGTCCCGCTCGAGGGGAGGTCTACTAGGCCGGGATCTGTGCGACTCCAAACCCCCTTAGCACTATGACAGCAAACATCCCTGCGCCCTTGAAGGTCCTTTCCCTTAACGTCAAGGGGCTCAACTCTCCCAACAAGCGAAGACAGGTATGGCGCTATCTCCTGCACCACTCCCCCGACATTGTTCTCCTCCAGGAGACACACCTCCTCAGGGGAGACGTCAAACGCATGACACACCCTAGATACCCCACACAGTTCTGGGCATCCTCTGACACCAAGACAGCGGGGGTGGCGATCCTCTGTAGGGCTGGCATTAGGCGGGGACCCGTGAAACCCTTTAAAAGCACTGATGGGCGCTTCCTCCGAACCACGGTACAGATAGGCTGTACACAGTTCACTCTGGGGTGTGTGTACGCACCCAACCAGTCGCAGGACAAGTACCTCCAGACATTATTGCGGGAACACTTCCCACTGGGCGCCGCTAATACAATACTGGGCGGTGATTTCAATCTTGTTTGGGACCCCGAGCTGGACCGCGCGGGCGCCCCCTTTAACGGCGCGGGAGCGATGTCTTCTACCCTCAAGACGCAGCTTCTGGACCTGGGCCTCGTGGACATATGGCGCTACCATAACCCGGGGTCCCGAGATTACTCCTTTTACTCGCATTCCCACCGGACGTACTCCCGTATCGACTATCTGTTTACCTCTCTTGAACTGACCCGAGACTCCTTAGCAGCTGCTATATCCGACATCTCCCTGTCGGACCACGCCCACGTGGAGCTGTTACTGCAGGACCCCCAGGCTCGGGCCGCTCGCGAACGAAGGTGGGTGCTCCCGCCGGGAGTCCTTCGAGACCCGGACGACGTTGCCAGCATCCGTGACGCCATAGACTCGTATTTCACCGTTAACGACACCCCCGACATGCCCTTTCACACAGTGTGGGACGCCTTCAAGGCCACCATTCGGGGCCACATCACTTCCTTGGCGGCGGCACGGAGGAAAGAGGTGTTCAAGTTGGAAACAGACCTGGCCAGCGAGATCAAGCTGGCGGAGGCCCAGGATCGAGACGCCCCCACTCGGGCGACTAAGAGAGCCCTTGCCAACCTTAGGGGACAACTTCGTGCACTGCGCACTAACAAGGCGGAATTCTCCTTGCTGGCGCTCAAGCAACGGTACTATGAGGGTGGGGACAAAGTGGGTCGCCTGCTGGCAGGCAGACTGCGGGCGCGAGCCGCTAGGGCCCACATCGCTAATGTCAGGCGGCAGGATGGCACTTGTGTCACCTCTGAGAGGGCCAAACAGGACGCGTTCCTTGAGTATTACTCCTCGCTCTACGCCGAGGCACCCACTTCTGCGGAGGCGCGGGAGGCCGTGCTCGCGGACTTTGAGGGTTCCCCACTGTCCCCGGCGTGTGCAGCCACGATGGAGGACCCCCTGCGGGAAGAGGAAGTGACAGAGGCCATAGGGGACCTCCCCGTGGGGAAAACCCCGGGGCCGGATGGCCTGCCGTTGGCCTTCTATCGCCTGTTCCTGACTCAGCTCCGCCCACATCTATTGCGCCTTTATGGATCCTTCTCTGATGCTACCGGCCCGTCCCCCGATATGGGCATGGCGGAAATAGCCTTGATCCCCAAACCTGGGAAGGACCCCGACTTGTGTGCTTCTTATCGCCCCATCGCCCTCCTTAACACTGATCTTAAGATTTATACTAAGATCCTGGCCAAGCGGCTGGATCCACATATGCCGGGCCTGGTGAACCCGGACCAGGTGGGTTTTATACGAGACCGCCAGGGGGCCGATAATGTTCGCAGGTTGGCACACTTGGTAGGAAAGGTCCACCATTGGAAAATCCCGGCCTGCCTCCTCTCGCTAGACGCGGAAAAGGCCTTCGACCGGGTCGACTGGACCTTCCTGAGGGCGGTCCTTGAGAAGCTGGGCCTTGGTCCTACCATGATCTCCAGGTGCATGGCCCCTTACATTGGACCGCAAGCTAGAATCCGGGTCAACGGCCAACTGTCACCACCGCTCTCGATCCACAGGGGTACGAGGCAGGGATGCCCGCTCTCGCCGCTCCTGTTCGCCCTGGCGGTCGAGCCGCTGGCGGAGTTGATTAGGCGTACCCCTGACATCCATGGCATCCCCCACGGGGGGCGTGCTAACAAAGTAGCGCTGTTTGCGGACGACCTGATCCTCACTCTCACGAACCCTCGAGTCTCGCTCCCAGCGGTACACGACGCCCTCGCACTGTTCGAGCGGGCGTCTGGCCTTAAAATTAACCACACCAAATCTTGGGCACTTAACCTCACCATCCCCGAGGAAGAGGTCTGCCTGCTGAGGGAGGACACGCCTTACCGTTGGGCGGATGACCACATCAAATATCTGGGTCTGGACCTCACTCCTCGCCTCGACTCGTGGTCCTCAAAAAACTGGGCTGCTTGCCGGAAGGATGTCCTGGCGGACCTGCGGAAATGGAAACCCTTGATGGTCTCCTGGTTAGGGCGGCTAAACGCGGTCAAGATGTCGATCCTCCCCCGCATTCTATATGTCTTCCAGTGCCTCCCCACCCCGATACCGACTCACTGCATCAAGACCCTCCAACGCGACCTCACGTCTTTCATATGGGGAGGCAAACGACCCCGGTTCTCACAAAAAGTCCTCATGGAGCCGAGGGACAGGGGCGGCCTAGCCTGCCCGAATCTTCTCCACTACTACTGGGCGGCGCATCTCCGGTTCGTGATAGAATGGGGTGCACGCGAAAGCGACAAGCACTGGTTCCACATGGACCGAATGGTTACGGGGTGCACCATATGGGACCTGCCCTGGTTGCCGCGGGTGGCGCGCTCCAGAAGTGCGTACATGGCGGTCCCCACGAGGACGGTTCTCGAAGTATGGGACAGAGTGGCAGTGTCCAAAGGGCTGACCACGTTCCCCTCTCCGCATACCCCCATTGCCGGCAATCCGCACTTTCCCCCTGCTGCTCAGACCCGGGCGTTCGAGAGCTGGACTCTAGGAGACTGCAGAGTTGCAGGGGATCTTTTTCTTTGCGGGTCGCCTAAATCGTGGCTGGACTGCAAAGAGGAGTTTAACCTCCCCTCGACTGCTAGCCTGCAGTACGCGCAGCTGCGCCACTGGACTTCGGGAGATGGCATGCATCAGGCCGCCTCCAGGGCGCACACTCCATTTGAAAAGTTGGCACGCTCCCTCGGGGGACTGAAACGACTCATCTCCCAAATCTACAACATCTTGCAGCATCCCACCACTCCGCCTGCGCATCCCTACCAAAGGCAGTGGCAGACGGCAACTGGCACTGAGATCACGCCATCTCAGTGGTCTAGGCTCTGGAATGACATCCCCAAATCCTACCGCAGCATCCCGCAGAGGGAAAATGCATACAAGATGTTAACACAATGGTACTACACCCCCCTGCGTCTGAGCAAAATGTTCCCTGCCTCCTCACCGCTGTGCTGGAGGTGCGGCACTGCGACTGGCGATTTCATACACATCTGGTGGTCGTGTCCTGCCCTGGCTGTCTTTTGGAAGGAGGTCCTCAGTCACATTAAAGAGGTGTTGGGTTTTCCCCTCCCTGAGGAGGTTTGCACACTATTGCTGGGTATACGACCCCCCACACTTAAAGCACTCACGCGCAGCGACTGGATCCTCACCCTCCACATGCTAGGCGCTGCCAAACAACTCATTGCACTATATTGGAAGCGGACTGAAGCACCGCCGATAGCCTCCTGGTTTGTGCGCCTCTGGCAGGTCCTGACCATGGAGCTGCTCACGGCACGGATACAATCAAGGGGGGTGCGATTCAAGGCAGTGTGGGAACCCCTCGTGCGTCACCTGTGCTCCATAAGATATGCCCGCCGCATGCCTCCCAGGCTTCGCGCTTTGCAATTGTTCGAGGATGCCCTCCTCCCCGCCGACCCAGGTAGACTAGGCTCATAGTCACTTCCCCGTCTTCTGCCTCTTGTGGGCGACCGCAGATACACCTCCCTGATCCCTCTCCACCTCTCCCCTGCTTTTCCTCTTCCGACTTTCTCTTTTTCCTTGTCTTGCCACTCTGGCTTTCGTCCCCCTTTTTGGGGCAGTTTGGCCCCTGTTGGGCCTTTGTTAATGTGACACCGCTGCTCTCCTTTCCATACGCGCCTCCCCCGTACTAAGGCACACTGCCAGCACATGGCCACCTCTTGCTTTCTACTCCCTTAGGCCACGCGGCCGGCCCCTTGGGGGTTGTAGGCAAGGCGCTGTGTTTAAGAATTCCACCCCACGTGGCTACCTACTCCTATTATTGGTTTCTATCTGCGCGGCCGGCCCCGATGAGGGGTTGTAGGCTTACCGCTGTGTTCACAATAAAAACAGATTTGAAAAAAAAAAAAAAAAAAAAAAAAGTTCAACTATTGGTTTTTTCCCCATTTTTAGAAAAAATGTTAAGGGCCATAATCGATTTACCAAACAAACGTTTCCTTGCTTTTATTGCAATCGCCCATGTGCCAGCTTCGTGAAACAAAATGCCTAAATATGAGAAGGTGGGGGTGCACTCTAAAGGACTATCGTTAATATACATAGCCTTCTTTTTGATGGGACCTGAGCCACAAATCATCGAGAATGTTTTAGTGCAGTTAATGTTTAGATCCAGATTTGACATAAAAGTGTTAAAAGATGTTATTAGACCTTGTAGTGCCATAGGCGTCCGAGCCATGATAACCGCATCATCTGTGTAAAGAAGCGCAGGGATGGGTCTTTTGGCTACCAAGGGCATTTCATTGGATGCTTTCAACAGGGCTTCCTCAAAGCCATTTATATACACTAAAAATAAAAAGAGTGCAAGATCGTATCCCTGGCGTACCCCGCGCCCTATGCCAAATGATCTAGTACATTCTCCGTTTTTTCCATAGCGCACTATAGCAGTGGCACCAGAATATAGTTCTCTCAAAAAATTGAATATTTTTTCTTCTACCCCCAAATTTCCCAAGATGGACCCTAGGTTGCTATGCGAGACGCAGTCAAACGCGGACGTCAAGTCAACGAAGACAAAATAAATGCGCTCCCGCCTAGCCCTAATATATTTTTGTTGTAAGATAAATAAATGTAACCCTTGGTCCTCTGTTCCTACCCCTTTTTGAAACCTGTACTGAAGGTCACTAATGACAGAATTGTCCTCCGCCCAGCTTTGTAATCTGCCTAGAATAATTCTCCCAAGAATTTTTACGGACAAATCCAGTAGGGAGTTTGGTCGGTAGCATGTTGGATTCTGTCTATCTCCTTTTTATAAATATAGGCACGATGGCAGATGTAAACCACGAGGGAATTATGCCAGTCTCAGAAGCAGCATTAAATAATTGCACTAGGAAAGGCCCCCAAAGCTCAGCATTATTTTTAAACAGATCAGGTGGTATGCCGTCTGGGCCCGGGGCCTTGCCTCCCCTGGTGGCTTTAACGCTAGCGATTACTTCCTCCAAGGTGACATCCAGTTTTAAGTCCTTGGCTTCCAGATCCCTTAAGGGTTGTAGTGGAGATTGTTGCCCACCTTCTATGGTACTGTACAATTTAGAATAGTGATTTACCCACACATCCTCGGAAATGGCAATTTCAATGCGTGCTTTGGTGTTGTCATCAAAAAACGGGGCATTCACAGCTTTCCAGACAGCAGAAACATCCCTACTTTGAGAGGCCTCACATAGAACCTCCCACGCCTCCCTTTTAATTGCCATTTTCCTTTTTTCAATGCCTGGTAATAAAGTGTCCGCGATTCCCTAACCAATATAGGGTCACGGGGAACGGCATGTAAAGCCTGTTTAAGTATAGCGTGGGCCTTTGTACAATCAGAATCAAACCACTTTCTAATCTATTTTTAACATTTTTTGATTCCACCCATAGACTCTCCTTAATTTGAGAGGCAATGATGTCAAACTGTTTAACAATATCCTGGCTATTAGAGTTCTTGTCCAAAATAGTCAGGAAACTAGGTAGGCATTTAGATGTTAAATTAGCCATAAAGTCCTCAGGGACCACCTTATTCCATTTAAGGGAATAACCATTTTTTCTCCTCATACTTACATCTGAAACATTCTCCCTACAAAGTTGTCCATCGCCCAATATCCGAAATGGGTGTAAAATCTCCAAAGTTAATGGGTAATGGTCACTTAACGCACTAATCAAAGTCTGGCTAGTTTTAATCATGTGTCCGTGTCTACCAGAAACTAAAATAAAGTCTATTGTGGAGGACGCTCCCCTGCCAACAAATGTTGGCACAAACGGAGACACGCTCTGGGCAGTCTCGTTTGCATACCCCAAGTCCCCAGAAAGAACAATATCACTTAGCAAATCCCCACATATAGAATGCTCGAAGTGTGTTAAATCATTATCATAATCAAGCATAATGCCACAGACTCCTTGTCGGCCCTTTTTACAAATAGTACAATTAAAGTCGCCACCTCAAATAACCTTTACTTCTCTAAAATTTGTATCAATTTCTCTGTTCAATTCATTTCCGAATTTTTTTAGCATCAGTTCCATATCTGCTAATGGGATATTATTATAAAAATTAACAATTACAACGGACGCTGCCTTATTTATATTTATCCTTACTAGCTGATAATAGATATTAGTATAAACTAATTGTGCTTTCTGGTAATGGAGCTTGTTCGATAAAAATACAGACAAACCCCCTTTGGCTCTTCCATGTGCAACATCCACTGCTGGTGTAAAGAACGTCTTATAACCAGAAAGATGGAGTGGCACTGTTATCCATGTCTCCTGGAGACATATAATATCAAAATCATTTATGGTATTTATCCAAATTGGGTTCTTTATTTTGGCTCTAAGGCCTGCCACATTCCAGAACATTACACAGCATACATCTCCGCTGTTTACAGGAGTAATAGGATTACCAGGATCGATCCTCGTTGAGCTATTCCCCAGTGAGTCTGCCACAGTGTACAAATTACTAGTTATATCACTTTTATCAGCATTAAAAACCTTTCTAACAGTAGGGGAATAAAGGAGATTAACATCCTGTATATTAATACTGTGGCCACATCTGGCCATTTGACCTCTCTCAGGGGAAACTTGCTCATCATATTGGTTTTCCTCCATACCCTCCCTGGGCACTCTCACTGCCTTCTGGTCACTATTGGGTAAACTCTTAGGTGTCAATTGTTTCACAACTAATATAGTAAGTTCCTTGAGTGTTCAATCCACAGATTCTAAACTTGATAACAGAGCAAAATGATTGGACGTTGGGATGTTAAAACCATTATAATAGTGTTCAGCTGATCTAACTACTTGCTGGTCTCTTGGATAATGTGTTGAAAATGGCATAGCTGACACTGCCGAATAGGATTCTCCGGGCTGGTATCTTTCCAAGGGCATAGGATGCAATCTGGGATAAAAACTCAAATCCCGCGTAACTATGCCTCCCTCCCCTCTCTGACCACACCAGTCCTGGAGAAAAGAAGTTACGCGCCTATCCTTAAAATTTACGATGATCAAATCTCCAGGTAAATTTTTAGGCCTATGTCCCAGCCATCCCACTCTCCTTACATGGAGAATTTCCCCATTTATGTTTATAGGGAGCGGCCTATTTTTACTTAGCCAGTGTACCACTTTGTTTTTCAACTCATAATATCCCTCTTTTTTGCCTGTAGATAATTCGGGGACCCCTGATAGGACAGCTACATAAGGAGCTGCCTCGGGTGGCAAGTCAATACGAACTACCGCTCCTTTCATTCCACCATTGTTACCTTCACCAACACAATTAGGCGGTATGTTTGCCTTACCCACCATGCCTTGTTCTTTCTGGCTTGGGCCACAATTGGGGTTATTCAACAATGGCACTGTATTGGGAGAGCGCACTAACTTCTGTCCCACCTCATTCTGGTTCTTTCCATTCTCTAACCCGAAAGTGGCACTTGACTTATCTTGATTTTGGGTTGAGTCTTGAGGGTGTTCTTGAGGAGATGTAAACAGTTTAATAATAAGTGTAGTATTGAACTTTATTTCTCTCTATAGTCCCCAGCTTCTCCCCTATTCTTTTTAGCCTTTCTACTAGTGGTACAATTAAAGATTTGAGCATTAGCTCAATTTTTTCAAGTACAACTTCAGCCTGAGTCTGAGGGGGCGGTAGGGTCGTAGCATTAACCACTAATTTCCTAGGTGGATGTGTTTTTTTCTTAAGTGGGGATACATATAGTTTTAGAGTTTTTGCCTCCTTTCCCCTATGCTGAACCCCCCTACGCTTCCTTTTGGATGGAGCCCCCTTAGCTTGCGGGATAGATTGGAGACTGTCTTTGGATAGTATTTTAAGTGAGGGGCAAAAATCACTCTTCTGATGTGACTTCCAACGTTGGCTCCGCACTTAAATCCTCTCTAGTAGAATCCCAATGTGAGGCTTTAGTGGCATCTAACAGAGAAATCGAAGGCGAAGTGCTTTCTGTATTAGTTTGACTCTTATCGTTACCTGATATTATATGTGATCTTGGTGGGGTAATAGCTAGATGGAGTACCCCCAAAGAAGACCGCTTGTTACATAATGGTTCTAAAGATAAACGTCGTTCCGTTATTGCGATCTCTAAAGTCCCAGTAACGGAGCCTCCCACCAGGGGCTTCCTGTACTTGCCCAATCGTGTAGCCATATCGACTAATATCAAGTACAATAGGGAGATTTAGATAAAGTAAACAGAACAATTATATTTTGCACACACTAGTTTACATAGCATGTAACACAATACGTTAACTGATAGAGTCTTACTACCACAAGTTCAGGATGAATATAAGGGGGGTGGCCCTGCCCTGCCCCTTCCGGCCCCGGACAGCCTGCCCTTTGCCCGGGTGTTAGCCTTAGCCTACCAGAAATAGCCAGTTCTGACGCCAAAGCCAGGCAGAAACCACAATTCTAGTCAGGGCAAGGGAGTCACACGCCAAGATAACCCCTGCTCACCCCCTTGGTAGCTTGGCACGAGCAGTAAGGCTAAACTCGGAGGCAATGTGTAAAGCATTTGCGCCAGCACACAACAGCAACAACATCCTAGCCACACCACAAAAGGAACTCCACACAAGGTTATATGAAAATAACTTCTGTATTGTCAAAACACAGATAAAAATCATACATGTACATTGTGCCAACTGGCACGGGCAATATTCACAAGGGATTATGTACAAGACAGGGCCACTGTCATAATCAACACTTTTAGAAATAGAAATACTGTCAGAAATTAGAATAAAAGGATATAAAAATCACTGTAGCACAAAATAACAGTTATAAATCACAACCAGTAACTACTGGTAAAGGTAGGTACACACTACGCAATACTAATACCCATAGGCCTAGATCACTCATGGACACATAACCTCACTAGTATAACTACACTAGGCAAAACACCACCACCTAAGAATAAAATACATTTAGGGGTATCCGCAAGAACACATTACACATGATGCATCAAACATTCAGAGGTGTAGGGAAGGAAAAACACATGATGCATCAACCAACACATTCAGAGGTGTAAAATCAAGGAAGACATGATGCATAAAAACATTCAGAGTTACCAGACCATAACTCAATAGCGCAAAAACACATGATGCCAGAATATTCAGAGGTGTAAGAACAAGGTGCGTAATCATATTAAATGCATTACAGTTCCTAGCACCACATCACATTGTGCAAAACTTACATAAGCCACCACCTGTGGCAGTCCCTAGGCCAACTGGCCTTGATGGGGCTAGGACTCCCTGTAGTCCAAAAGTCAGGGGCCTAAACGGTGCAGGTGCCCACTACTTGCTGGGCACCTGAGAACAATCAAGACCTAAACGGTGCAGCTGCCCACTAATTGCTGGGCAGCTGGGATGCAAAACTGCAGCAGGGCCTTCACTGGCCCTCAAGACAAACTGTGCCGCAGGGGTTGGAGCCACACAGGCTCCGACATCAACAGAGGGACGTTGGAGCCATCTGGCTCTGTAACTGCCATATTGGAGCCACCTGGCTCTAAAACAAATACTGTGGCCAAATGCTGGAGCCACACAGGCTCTGGAACACTTAGGCAAATGATACAGCCACACCGGGCTTCTGTAAATGCCTACAGCACATGTGAGCCCTCTGGCTCTCCAAATAACTGGGGGCCTCTAAATCAAATTAGACCCATCGTTCGAGTCCCTCTCTGGGGGACTAAAAATACACAAATGCCCTTAATAACGGTGGAGTCCCGCTCGGGGGACTCAGGACAATGGCCCCAAATCAGGAGCACTACTTAGCAGGAGGGGGCGGGCACCGGCAATGTGCCCCGACGCCCCCTCCAACAATACTGGCCCCCGGAAGCCTCTTGGGCTCTGTAAACATGGTGGGGCGGCCCATTGCCAACTGGGGCCGACCTGACTCAGTGCCTCAAACCGGCACCGACAGCAGCGTCACGGAGCCCCCCCAGCCCGTCCTACTCACCGGGCTGTCCTGCGGCGGGGCTCCTCTTCTCTGTGACGCCTCCGCCGTTGGAGGCTGACTCCAGTCGGGGTTGCGGGGATTGGCGCTGGTCTCCCTCTCCTCACAGGAGACCAGCCAGGTGCGGCCCGCACAGGACGGCTTCTTCCCTTGGTGCGGGGCTCTCCCAACCTCACGGGAACCCCGCGCCATCTCTGCCGCACTTCTCCTCCTGCCGGCTTAGTCTCTCCCCGGGCTATCTCCGGTCTCCCGGACGGCACCCAATCAGTGCGCGGCGGCCAGCGGGACTTCTTTTTCAAAACGGAAGTCCCGCCCAGAGTCAGGTGCGATGCCGCCTGACTTCCTGTTTGCGGCCCGGCCGCGGCGGTGATTCCCAGGGGCAAACCGAGGGGTGGGCACCCTCGAGATTAATATAAAATAGAGAAGCGAGGTGGGCACTCGCAAAGGGCACCATAATCGGGGTGACACCCGTCAAGAAGATAAGAGTGCACACGAAGCACTCAGGCAGACAAAGGGCAGGAGCGCTTCCCCCACGGGATAACCACAGCGCTCTGCCATAAATCAGTATAAAAAGCACCCACGAGGCGCTGGAGAGCCCAGAAATCACCAAAACGCCCCAGAAAGGACCCCCACAGCAAGGAGGGTCCCAGCAGCTGCAGGGCATTACAGGACAAGGCTTCTAGGGCAAGTGAAGTCCCCCAGCCATCCTCAGGCCAGGCACAAAGGGCCCCCAGGAAGAAGTCCTCCAGCAGTCCATCAGGTATCCAGGGGCTGGGCAGGGCCCAGGGATTCCCCTGGGCCCAAGCAGCAGCACGCCCCTGGCAAGATTCAAGTCCAAAAACAAGAACATTTTGGAAGGGGACACAGCCCCTTTTTATACAGAGAAATCCTTTGTCTAAAGGGTGCAGGCAGTGTGAGAACCAGCTAGAACTGGTTATAGGGAACTCCTTTCAGTATCAGGGACAGAGGTGACAGTCGCCCAGCGGGGAGGTGGAGCCAGCATTGTGGTCAGGCAGGCACAGCCCCATTCACTTCCAGGTGCTATCTCCTCCCACTTCCCTGGCAGCAGATGCAGCCTTTCATCCACGGGCTGACTCAGACAACCTCCTGGGGGCTCCCCAGCCCCAGTCATCCTCAAACCAGACAGTCAACCCACAAGCAGGCCCAGGCACTCCTGGGCCAGGCTCACCAGCCAATCACACGCCAGCAGACTCACTACACACGCACACCCATGTCCAGAAGTGGCACTTCCACACTAGACACATTCATGCCGCATACATCATTACGCAGCATTCAATCTCACGGGTTTGTACATACCAAACTCGACCCTGCACTCCCCACACATCAGGAACTACCATGGGCATACATATTCCCCATTCATTCCTATGGGAGGGCAGGTCACTCACCACACATACACAGAGAGCTCACGCACTTTACACTGTACCACAGTGAAAAAGTGCACAGAGGCCTAAAATCACCAACCCCAGGTTCCAGAAACAGGCTAGGAAAAAGCAAAAAAAAGTTTAGGGGTGAACCTGCCAAAAAGGGCCAGGTCCAACACCGGGCTTCGCCCGGCTCGACCCGCGCACGTCCCGCGATGAAGGTGCTGATTTTATGCACCTGGTGAGGGCGTTGCGGGAGGATGTCACTGTGCCCTGGTGCCTTCTGGGCAATGTAGTTGCCCTCTGCTGCTGCACGCTGAGCCCCCAGATGCGAGCGTTTCCCGAGAAGTGATGGTGCTAGTCTGTGGGGCGATGCGTGGTTCACCTCCAAGACGTGGCCCCCGCTGCTGCTTTCAGTGTCCAAAAACTGCACACAGATAGGAAACCCACCCGGAGGAGGAGGCACACCAAATAGAAGAATGGGCACCCGAAGCCAAGACAAGTTGAAGAAATAATTTTTGAGTCGCCTGAGTTAGAAGAGAAAGGCCCAGGGGCAACAGAGAATTTAGATTTAAAGGTTGTCAACTTATCCAATAGGTCAGTATTTCCCAATCTGTGGTCCGCGGAACCCCAGGGGTCCGTGAAACATTCCCAGGGGGTCAGTAGGCAGCAGTTTGAAAACCACAGCAAAGTGTCTTGTATAATTAGCAGAGTTCGAGCAACAATAAAAGTGTCAAGATAATGCCAGTGATTAACGTACCTGCTGGAGAGAGAGTAAAGTTTTATTCAGTGGCAGCTTTGACTTAACCAATGTAGCACAGAGGGTTAATGTGCCTACCAAAGAACGTGTAACATGCATTTTAAAAAGCAGATTTTATGTGCATAGGTCCTTGGTTACTGCTTTTGTCACAGAGATTCTTTTGTTACTGTGCACTTATGAGTGACAAATCGTAATCTAGCAGAGGGGCCTTTAAGCTGTCATCAAAGAGCTGCTTGCAAACTGCATGGTACCAGTAACTTATGTTTTTTCCCAGTCATTCATTATCCTGATGCTGCTAAAAAGATTTGGGGAAAAATAAATTTTTCATGTTAAAGTCAATGCTAGCCACTGTGTTATGTTCCGAATCCAGAGTTTGTGCTTTTCCAGACCAAGCACTCTTTAAAAATGCCTACCAGTATGAATGACATGTGAACACTACACCTTGTAGTCCCCTTTACCTTATGTAACATTTTCTATACACTGATTTACATGTATGATTCATTGTCTCTATATGTGTGTGATGTAAAGTGCTCTGACATGCTACAATGGTATGAGAGATGCTATAAAACAATGGAAATACAAGTGACAGAGGGGGTATTCCTTCAATATAAAATACTAAGGGCCAGATGTGCGACCCGTTTTTATATGAATGGGTTCGCGAACCCGTTTGCGCATGCAAAAACCTATTGGTCCATGTACATAGCCTATTTTGCGAGTCGCAATTTTATTGCGACTTGCTAAATAGGTTTTGCAACTTGCTATTTGGAAGGGGCATTCCCTTCCAAATAGTGTGTCTCAAAACCATGTACAAATGTTTTGCGACTGCAATTGCGGTCGCAAAACACTCGCAATTATGACCTACTTCAAGTAGATAGTAATGCATTTGCAAATGGGAAGGGGTCCGCAGGGGACCCCTTCCCCTTTGCAAATGCATGCAAAATAATTTTTTAAGGGCAGGCTGTGGTCCCAGGGACCACTGCCTGCCCTTAAAAAATGAAACAAAAACGTTTCCTTCTCTTTTAATTTTTTTATTTTTTTAATTGCACTGAAAACGGGCTAAATGTTTTTTTTGTAAACTGCTTTATTTAAAAGCAGTCCCAGACATGGTGGTCTGCTGAGCCCAGCAGGCCACCATCCCTGGGAGGTCTGTCTGGCATTACCAATGGGCTTGCAAATTGCGAGAGGCTCATTCATATTAATGAGCCTCGCAATTTGCGACCCATTGGTAATTCCAAACAGTGTTAAACACACTGTTCTACATTTTATTTAGCGACTCGCAATTTGCCTCTCGCAATGGGTTGCCAATTGCGAGGCACTAAATAAAATGGTCGTACATCTGGCCCTAAAATCCTTAGTACTTTGAGAATTTAATTTGTGTGCACAATTGTGGTTTTTAGGTTTTGCCTAGCAAATGCGTACGAAGTGCGCATACGCTAGGAAAAATCTTATGTTTTGCTCTGTGGGGTCGGGTATCCGCCCCCTCCTCCCATTGGCTAGCTCCATAAATGGAGGCTAGCCATTGGGAGCCGGATTTGTCCGTCAAGGCCGGACCAGATTCGGGGGCGTTCCCGAGAATTTTTCTCTTTTGGCCACGTCATGCAGCGGTGGGCGGGGCTTTTTTTTGGGCTCGTCGAGGTTTGTTTGGGCCATTTGGCGGCCGACCGCCGGCCGAGGAAGTCCAGGTGAGTGGTTCCTTTCCTTTCCTGTCCCCCTCCCGCTGTCGGTTCCTTTCCCGCCCCCCCCTCCCACTGGCCGTTCCTTTCCCGCTCCCCCCCCTCCCGCTGGCCGTTCCTTTCCCACCCCCCCCTCCCGCTGGCCGTTCCTTTCCCGCTCCCCCCCCCTCCCGCTGGCCGTTCCTTTCCCGCCCCCCCCCCTCCCACGGCCAATCCCTGCGCGGCCGGCCGGAAGTCCCACCCCCGCAGCCCGGGAGACAGGAGAACAACCATGGCGGGCGCTCTGCCGGGCTCCCGTGAGCTGAGGGAGCCCGGCGGCATCAGAGGCGGGAGAGCCCTGCAGCACCACCAGTCGTCAGTCGTGAATACTAGAGCTGCACCCTGACAGGTATTTCTAACGGCAAGAGCACAGAGTCTTTAAAACTCCACTGAAGTGCAGCACTTGGAGTCTGTCGGTGCCTCGATTTAAAGCGCCGTCGCCTTGAAGTGCAGGGCGGGCCGTCGACCTCTGCCGGTGACTTTACTGGGATGAATAAAAGGGTCACGCCCTCCCTCGGCTCTAGGCTTGCTCGAGCAGTAAGCCGGGCCAAGGTCACTCCTCTGACATCCCGCGCGTAGGAAGCGTCATTGTTGTAAGTGCCCGCGCGAGCCAAGGGACGGGAACCGCTTCACAAGTGGGGCGATCCGTGCAGGAACTAATCACACTGTACACACAGAGCACGTCAGAGACGGGGGGCCGGTATGCAACACGCTGTACATAAAGCACCAAGCATCAGCCGCACGCCCAGTTCCTCACACCGGCTGGTACCGCCAGGCCCCGTGCAGCGATAATCCTTGATTTTACGTAGGACGCTGCAGAGCGACGCCGCTGCGCGGGGCAGATGTGCTTCTAATGGTGCAACACTACCTATACCACCGTAGCCGTAAGGGCACAGCATCCACGGGGCAGAAGGGCTCAATGAAACACCAGTGCCGCAAAACACACCTGACGGCACCAGCACTACTCTGCGGGACTGCTGCTATACGTTTAAAGGGGTGGTGCAAGCACTTCTCAGCAGTCATAATACTTGCTATACATCCGTTTAGGTAGTCTCAGCACATGTCAGCGGGGCTACTGCTGTGCGTTTAAAGGGTAGTGCAAGCACTTCTCAACAGTTATGCTATACATCCGCTAAGACAGTCTCAGCATTTCTCACCGGGACGGCTGTTGTACACTTACTGTGGTGATACAGGCACTTCTCACCTATTATGCTACACCTCAGATCCAAGCGCTTCTCGTCGGACTCCTGCAGTATATTCAAAGTGGTGGTTCAAACACTTCTCAGCAGTTATCCTATGCATCTGACAAGACAGTCTCAGCACTGCACTGCAGGACTGCTGTTGTATCCTTAAAGTGATATACAGACACTACTCACCTGTCCTCCTACATCTCAGGTTCTTTGATAAAGCAGCATGAGCACTCCTCAGAGGGCCTGCCTGCCACTGCTGGTTTAAAGTGGTAGTGCTTGCACTTCTTAGCTGTCCTGCAACACTTCAAGTCCTTTTATAAGGCAGCCCCACTACTCATCGGGACTGCTGCTGTGTGTTTAAAGTATTAATAAAGGCACTCCTAACCTGCCCCGTTACGCCGCAGATACTTTGATAAGGCACCTCCAGCTATTGTATGTTTAAAGTGGAAGTGCACGCACTTCTCGGATGCCCTGCTACACACCTGATAAGGCAGCCCTAGCAGTTCTCAGAGGGGTCTGCTGATGTATGTTCAAAGTAGTAAATCAAGCACTTCTCAGCTGCCCTTCTATACATATAATAAAGTACACCCAGCACTTCCAAAGAAGGGCGCCATGTGCTTGGTGGGGCAGTTCAAGGAAGTCTCGCCTGAGCTGCCATATGTTTGGTGGGACAGATGTGAACCGACACTTCTCAGCAGCGTAGTGTACATACTTGTCAGTGTGGCTGCCTATACACCAACTAGTCGAGAGCAACAACACTTCTAATCAGGGTTTTTAATGCATAGGACAGAGGCGGCAGTGTTGCTGTGCTTTCAGGTGCCTAGACCCAGGGCTTCTGGCAGACAGCTGAGCTATTCGTTTACTGGGGCTATATACACTCAGTAGAGGCGGACAGTAGTCGCACTTTATACGTTTAGTAGGACAGAGAAACCCTCCTCGCCAGGGCTGCTCTTTATCCATGGGTCACTGAATGTCCTCTCCAGCTGTCTTCGTCTGCTTTTCGTTCGATGGGAAGCCCGTCTCACTAAGATTAAGAACGTTCAGCACAGCAAAGCCTGACACCTCAGCAGGGAAGCTCTAACAGGATTTTTTAATGTAACAGTAGGGGGTTCATCCCAGAAGATTTGCGTAAGCCAACGACGTAAAATCATTATTTAAAAAAAAAAAACGTGTTTATAATATACTGAATAGGTGTAATTATGTTGATGGGACAGAGTGAAAACTTCAGCGGGGATGGTAAACGTTTAGCGGGGTAGGACTCGCACTTCATGCCAGTGATGCCTGGCCCCAGAGGGACTTTACCTGCACTTTTTGGATGCCCTGTTATTAGTGGAGAGCGATAGCTGCACACCCTACAGAGAAGTGGAGATTGTGAGATGATGTACTTTATTCACGTTTCAGGGGTTGCATAGATAGAAGCCCGCATAGGATATAGCATGTCGACCGCCTTGCTGCAGAACAGCACTGTTCAAAGCCATACACCACTGTCGAACTCCCAGTAACGAGGCATTATGCGGACACTTCTACAGATTCAAGTTTAGCAGCGGAGGGTGGAGTTCACCGAGCGGCACAGGTGCCTGTGGTAGAGGAAGCATAGGTGCGCGGACGGCAATTGTCAGCTCAGGTACCACTCGCAGCGCAGGGCAAGCTCCTACCTGCTGCCGGACGGACACCTGCCGCTCCTAGAGGGGGAGTCCCATGCCTGCCCCAAGGCTGCTGCAACTTCCCTGTCTGAGCCGCAGGAGCGCACCTCTGAACTGCCATGTGATTCTAGTGAGAAAATGCCAGGGCAATTGATAAGCAGTGTAGAGATTGCTCATTTTATTTCATTAAGGAGAGATGGAAGAGCTGCTTGAATGAGTAAAAAAATCAAGACAAATATTAATATATAAAACAAGTGCCATCCATCAACTTTAAGCTTTCTTCTTCCCTGGAGACAAACCGATTTCCCTTCCTTTCCTGCGCAGAATGTCCTACAGCCTCTGCTCACCCCCCTTTCGGATCACAGAAGCAAGACAAGCATGCATACATACACACTGGATTTATTGCTTTCGAGATTGCGGTGCTTAAATCATTCTGTATTTTATCTGTGCATGTGATCGAAACAAATGCATTGAACTTCAATGACCCCCCACCTTCACCCTTTCTTTCCACATGAACAATCTGCTCCGGGCTCAACATTGAACATTGAGTAGAATAAATAACCATTCTTATTCTTAAAATGTGCATATCCACGTCCGCTAACGTGGCAGCAGTTACCAAGAGACTGCTAAGGGTTGACATGTAAATTCAGCAGTTCGGTAGAGTTCACTCCTACCTAGCACTGAAGTAAACAAGTAAAAATGATTTTTGAGCATGGGCAGGTTCAGGCCAGCCAAGGCTGTTTGCTTCTGAAAAGCAAAAATCACAGCAGCTCAGAAGCTGAGTATGGGGCCATAGTTGACTTTTTCGGCCTGAGTCCAGTATGCCTGGATAGGGACAATCTGCATTGGAAGGCCAATTCCAATTATCGTGAACCTCTCAATTCAGAAGATGCAGTAAGTGCCTCTTTGAGGACGGGCCTCCAACAAGGACTAAAAGCTCCAAGGACTGTTAGCAGTTCTCCTGCCACGGTGGGAACCTTGCCATTTGTGCAGAGAATTCTGTGCTGACTAAGCCTAAAGGAGGTCCTCAAACAATATTGTTGCAGCACTGGAAATTAAGAGTCATGCTTTAGTATAAAGATTGAAGAGATGGCTGATGACCCTGTTTTCGTGCCTCTGTTGCCTGCTTGTTGTGTATTTCTTCCCTCTGTCTGCCTGGTGTTTTGTGCCGTTCTACCCTCCATTACAATCATCCCCTCCCCCTCGTTTTTGTGTCCTTCTTCCCTCTGTCTGCCTGGTGTTTTGTGCCGTTCCTCCACCTGAACTGAGCCCTTTAAAATAAGGCCATGCTCCAAAAAGTACTGCAGCCCCCTGCCCTGAACCATAAAAAACTGCCCCCTACCTCCGTGAAGTACTCTGACTCTGCTCCCTACCCTCCCTTGGCGCCTAAAACTGTCCCCTGCCATGCGGCCTACAAAGCCTCGACTTAGTAAACTGTCCCTTTTCTGTGTGCTTCGAGGCCGTAAAATGGAAGCCTAGGCACAAATGGATGGTTGGATTTGTGGGGTAAAGTTTTATTTAATGTGATTTTATGTAGCGCGAACTTTACCCGAAGGTGTCAGAGCGCTTTACAGAAGAACCAGTTGCCAAACCTAAGGACTTTGATTTACATGCGTTAAGTAAAAGATACAAACAGGAAAACAATTGAAATGTACTACATGTAGTCACACAAAGAGACTGTTGATTCTCGTTATATTTCTATATACATATGGAAGGGATATGAATAGATGTACTGCAAGAGTCACATAGGAATGTTAGAGTAGAAAGGTCTACTGCATATACTAGTGAATACAGTCATCTCTATATACAGAAAAAAAGAGTTATATTTAGAGGGGTCGGAGTGGGACACAGTGGGTGGATGGATGCATGATGGATGAATATGCATGATGCATGGATGTATGGGTGGATGCATGGATGGGTTGTTGGTTGGATGGGTTGGTGGATTGCATAAATTGTTGAGGGATTGGCTGTATATATGCATCTATCCATCCATCCACCCATCTGTGCATCTATCCATAGACACATCCATACATCCATCCATGCATGCACCAATGCATGCACCAACTCATCCATGCAAGCATTACAACAAGAGCCCGCAGCTCTCCTTCGTCTCTCCTCGCCCCCCCTTCCCTGAGCCCGCAGCTCTGCTTTGTCTCTCCTCGCCCCCCTTCCCTGTGCCATGCCCTGCTATTGTAAATGACAATGCCATTTATTTATGTTAAAAAAAAAACATAAATAAAAAAAGTAAAGAACAATGCCAATAGCTCTAACTTTAACAAAGGCAAAACCATTGCATTGTAAATGCTTGTTTAACCCCTTCAGTGCTAATGACAAGGGTAACTCGTCATGGAGTTTCCATTGATTTCAATGGAAAGTCAATGGAGGTCCATGAACACCCTTAGCAGCCAAGTGGTTAATTACTGGTTTAATATTTGAAATTTAACTCATACATATTGCTTGGGCGTCCCCGGCTTCCAGTGGGGACTCAATGGGGGTCCTCAGGAGTCAAAAGTTTCGGAACCACTGCAATAGGTCATTGAATGTACATGAAATTGCGGCGTTGCAAAGAGGTCTTTCCTTTTGCCCAAGTGCCAAATGTGACATGACAAATGTTGAAATTGATTTGTTTAAATTTGTACGGAAATTAATATTAAAGCGTTTTTTCTCAACCTATGTTAAGACTAAGGGTGTGTGTACTGTTCATGAACAATCAGATTTCATTTGTTCACGTTAGAGATGTACAATTGCTATTGTCTTTAACGGAAGGGGATATACATAGCGAACAAGACATTTGTTCATTATTGCAAATACCTGTAGATTATTATTGTAATAGTGGCTTAAGAATAGCATCGAAATTTGTTCCACAAGGTTCACAGTTTGCAGCCATCTATTTATTTGCAGAAAAAGTAATGACAGATGTGTATAAATTTGAGGATCAATTACTTGCTGGGAGAAAGAAGTACAGGATACCGGATAACCTATCAAAGGATGAAAGGGTGGCTATTGACAGTTTAAAAAATGACAAGAGCATAGTGATTCAGGAGGACGACAAGGGAGGAAATATAGTTACAATGAATCGTACAGATTACACGGGAGAAATTAGGCATCAGCTAAGTAACAAAGAGTGTTATTCTAAACTTCCCAGTAATCCAGTGAAAGAAGTGAGTAGAATGATTGAGATGTTTTACTCTTGGAAGGAACAAGGCTTAATTGACGATAATGAATTAAAGTATCTGAGAGTCACTAATCCGGTAGCAGCATTCATTTATGTGCTGCCTACAATTCATGAATCTTTGCAGAACCCACCGGGGAGGCCAATAGTCTCAAACATAGGTAGTCTTACGGAACACCTTTCTAAATTTGTTGATTTATTCTTAAAACCGTTAGTTGTGAACCTGCCTGCATATATCAAGGACACCACTGATGTGTTAAATAAATTGCAAGACTTACAATGGGAGGAAGGCTTAAGTTTTGTGACATTCGACGTGGTTGGACTTTACACGTGTATTGACAATGTGAAAGGGGAACAAGCTCTTAATCACTACCTAGGCCAAAGAAGTGCCAGTCTGCATGAACATTCTTGAATGATCATTGAAATGAGTTCTCTAATCTTAAAAAATAATTTTTTCACTTTCCAAGGAGAGTGGTTTCAGCAAATAAGAGGTACAGCGATGGGATGCAGGTTTGCTCCCTCTTATGCCAACCTTTTTATGGGTTGGTGTGAGAGGGAGCACGCCTGGAACAGACAAGCAGGCAAATGGATAGATCAGATCCTCTTTTGGGGACGTTTTATCGATGACATGCTGGTCATCTGGAAAGGCACAGATGAAGAGTTGCTAGACTATTTAGAGTCCCTGAATAACAATGATTTTAATGTGACTAACTATGACGCATCACAAGTCCAAAATTGGGTATTTGAATGTTGAACTTTTTGTCAAGGACAATAAGATGCACAGTAAATTATTTTGCAAAAAAAGGCCACAAACTCAATTTTAAGACCAGATAGCTTCCATCCTTCATCCGTGGTGAAGGGTATCCCGTATGGCGAAATGATTATCATTCAGAGAAATTGTAGCTTGGATACAGATTTTGATATCAAGTTAAATGCTTTAGAAAGCAGATTGATGTCAATAGATTACTCGAAAATAAACTTGAGTCAGGCAAGGTCAAGAATTGGGCAGGTTAAAAGAGAGACAACTTTAGTTGAAAAAGTTAGGAAACCGACCCAGGAAGAAGTGGCCTTCATTACCTCATACAATGAGCATTATGGCAGGATTTATAAAATTTTGAAGAATTGGAATTTATTACAAGGGGTACCCGGTTTGACTGGGGTTATTTCCGATAGGTCAAAAGTGGTGTACCGAAGAAGTCCTACGATAGGGGGATTAATTATAAGAAATTGTCTGGAACCAGAAAACAGACATGGTACTGAGTGGCTCCAAAGGATTTTTTGTATGTGGTAACTAATGTGTGCAACCTTGGCATCAATCGCACTAAAAATTGCAGTTATAATACTTTACAACAGTACTGGAGTGGTTTATGCAATTGTGTGCGAATGCTCGCAAATTTACATTGGGAGTACAAAAAGAGTCTTGAAACTTGGGATTCAAGAACAGAGACAGGCAGTGATTAAAAGGGATGAAAATTCTCCCTTATATCAACATATGCAAAGGAATCATGCGCATCAGACTAATTTTAGATTCCATGGAATACAGAAAGTAGTGCCCCATAGGAGGGGGGTGATTGGGAATTAGTACTGAGACAGCAAGAGGCTGAATGGATAAGTTGGTGTAGGACGCACGAGTTACTACTTGTGTAACGATATATCTGTAAGAGACATTAGTTAGTGATAGATTCCTTACCTTAGAATATCCCCAGGCGTCAGAGTGGATCCGGAATTTTTTTGCGTAACAGTACCCTGGCGCGTCGGTAGGCGTCGTCTGCGGCTCCGCGTCAGTCGTCGGCGTCGTGGGCGCCGTGATGACGTCGTCGGAGTACTTAGACGCCGCCTCCGTGTGCTGCCGTCAGTTCTTAGACACAGCTTTTCCGCGCCAGAAGCGCGGAGCCATTTTAAAAACCAACACTGGTGCCATTGAAACTAGGGCCCTGAAAGGGGGTAACCCTAACCCTAGAAATCGGTTCGCAGAACAGGGAGGATGGGTGGGTCGGTAAGGAATCTAATACTAATGTCTCTTACAGATATATCGTTACACAAGTAGTAACTTGTGCATCTTAAAGAGACACGTTAGTGATAGATTCCTTACCTTAGAATAGATACCCCAGCAATACCAACCCCGGTAGTGGGTCTGCGAACCAATAATCACACCAGAAAGTCCTGGAGGACAGAACGGCCAAAGAAGCCATCCCTCCGGACTTGGCTGTCCAGGCAGTAGTGTCTTGCAAACGTGTGCAGCGAGGCCCACGTAGCTGCCTGACAGATGTCTTGTAAGGGCACTCCCCGGCCCAGGGCAGTTGTAGTTGCCGTGGCTCGGGTGGAATGAGCCCGTAATCCAACAGGGGCTCCTTCTTAGCCAAGGAGTAACATGCCTGGATACACAAGATGATCCACCGGGAGATGGTCCTCTTGTGCACCGCTTTCCCCTTCTTAGTGCCCACGTAACCAACAAAGAGTTGGTCATCCACTCGGAACTGGCGTGTGCGATCCAAATAGAATGAGAGCGCACGTTTTGGGTCCAGACGGTGGAGCCGCTCTTCCTCTTTAGAGGGATGCGGTGGTGGAAAGAAGGTTGGCATGGTGATAGACTGCCCGATGTGGAAGGCTGTGACAACCTTGGGCAGGAAAGATGGCTTAGTACGCAACACCGCTTTGTCCGGATGGACAGAAAGGAAAGGTGGAGTACAAGAAAGGGCCTGGAGCTCACTCACTCTCCTGGCAGAGGTGATGGCAACCAGGAAAGCAGTCTTCAAAGTAAGAAGGCGGAGAGGACAGTTGTGAAGTGGCTCAAAGGGAGCGCACATCAGAAAAGTAACAACAAGGTTCAAGTCCCACTGAGGCATCACAAACGGAACAGGAGGGAACGTTTGTGTGATGCCCTTTAGAAATCTGTTTACAATGGGGGACTTGAACAAAGAAGGTTGATCAGGCAGCCTTAGGAAGGCTTAAAGGGCAGAAAGGTATACCTTGATAGTGCCCAGAGCAGAGCCCTGCTGGGCAAGGGAAAGAAGGAAGAGAAGAACCTCAGAAAGAGGGGCAGCAAGAGGATCCACGGCCTTTGCTGTGCACCATGCCACAAATTTGTTCCACCTGCAGGCGTATACCGACTTTGTGGAGGGACGTCTGGCTGCCAGAATGACATACAGACTTCAGGAGGCAAGTCAAATGGCCTCAACTGTCGCCGCTCAATCGCCAAGCATGGAGGTGGAGACTGGACAGGTTCGGGTGGAGGACCGTCCCCTGCTGCTGCGACAGAAGGTCCTCCTGAAGAGGCAGACGAACCGGGGGATCGACTGACATACTGAGTAGCTCTGGATACCAGTACCTTCATGCCCAGTCCAGCGCCACAAGGATGACTTGGGCCCAGTCGCGCTTGACCTTCTTCAGCACTGGGCAGAAGTTGTATAGGCGGAAAGGCGTACAATAGACCGCAACTCCACTCGCGACAAAAAGCGTCTCCGAGCGAGTGCCGTCTTGGAAATTCCAACGCGCAGAACCGATGACATTGCACGTTCTCTTCGGTGGCGAATAGATCTAACCAAGGCTCTCCCCATCGCTGAAAGAGGCCTTGCGCTACGTCCGAGTTCAGACGCCATTCGTGATCCATCATGCACCGACGGCTGAGCTCGTCTGCCCTGACGTTTAGAAAACCTGCCAGGTGTTGAGCCACCAGGGTCACGCCCTGGCGTTCCAGCCATTGCCAGAGGCGCAGAGCCTCCTGGCAAAGGGTCCACGAACCCACCCCGCCCTGTTTGTTGCAGTACCACATGGCGCTGGTGTTGTCCGTGAACACCTGCACTACACTCCCCCAGACAGAGGGGAGGAATGCCTTCAGTGCTAGACGAATCGCCCATAACTCCAACAGGTTGATGTGGAGCCGGGCCTCCGCCGGAGACCAGAGGCCTCTGATCTCCGCCTCTCCCATGTGGCCACCCCAGCCCTGGAGGGACGCGTCCGTCACAACTACGTGCTCCGGTTGGGGAAGGGAGAGGGATCTGCCGCTGACCCAATCGCGGTCCGTGAGCCACCACTGCAGCTGTCTCGCAGTGCCCTCCGAGATCAGGACGTGGTCGGACAGGTTGCCCGGATGCTGGGCCCACTGAAACTTCAGGTCCCACTGCAGAGCCCGCATTCGCCACCTGGCGTGATGCACCAGTAGCATGGAGGAGGCCATCAGCCCCAGAAGCCGCAGCGTCAACCTGACCGAGACCCGGGATAACGGCTGAAAGATGGGAATCAGAGCCTGAATATCCCGGACCCGCTGTTTGGGTGGATAAACCCGAAACCACGCAGAGTCGAGAACCGCTCCAATGAAAAGGAGCTTCTGAGAGGGGCACAGGTGTGACTTTGGCACATTGATGGAGAACCCCAGCCGGTGCAGGAGATCTGCCGTAGTCTGGAGGTGGCGGACGACTTTCTGGGGCGAGCCCGCCTTCAACAACCAGTCGTCGAGGTAGGGGAAGACTGAAACCCCCAACCTGCGCAGATGATCTGCGACCACCGCCATCACTTTTGTGAACACCCGTGGGGCGCTGGTAAGGCCGAAGGGGAGCACCGTATACTGAAAGTGCTTGTGGTCAATCGTGAACCGCAGGTAGCGCCGGTGGGCCGGCAGGACGGGGATGTGGAAATAAGCGTCCTGCAAGTCCAACGCTACCATCCAGTCTCCTGGGTCCAGGGCAGCTAGGACCTGAGCTAGTGTCAGCATTTTGAACTTCTCCTTCCGGAGGAAGCCGTTGACGTTCCTTAGGTCCAAGATAGGGCGTAGGCCCCCTTTGCCCTTCTTGGGTACCAGAAAGTAGTGGGAGTAGCAACCACACCCTACTTCTGGCCCAGGAACGCGCTTGATGGCCCCCTTGGCCAAGAGGGCCGTAACTTCCTCCTGCAGAATTCGCAAATGATCCCCCGATACACGGTGGTTCTGCGGTGGCATGGCTGGAGGAGTTGCCCCGAAGGGGAGGGAGTAGCCCCTTCGGACGATTTGCAGCACCCACCTGTCCGATGTGACAGTGCGCCAGTGGAGGTGGTGATGGCGAACCCTGTACCCCACTGGCGTCACATGGGCCTGAACGCATGGACTAGGAGGGTTTTGAGGCGGATGCTGAGCGGGAAGGTGTGGACTGACCTCGCCGTTGTCCCCGACCGCCGGGACGTTAGTTCCCACGGCCGCCACCGCGTTGGGCATTACCTTGCGGAGCGTGGCTGGCAGCACGTGTGGGTACACCCCTTCCGTGGCCACGAAAGGAGTGAAAGGCAGACAATTGCTGGCGCGGGGCCGAGAGGCCCAAGGACTTGGCCGTAGCCCTGGAGTCCTTAAAGCGCTCAAGCGCATGGTCTGCCTTGTCGCCAAAGAGGCGATGGCCATCAAACGGCATGTCCATCAGCGTGTTTTGGACATCGGCCGAAAAGTTGCCAGACCTCAACCAGGCGTGGCGTCTGACCGCCACCGTCGTTGCCATCGCTCTACCAGGCGAGTCGGTGGTATCCAGCCCACACCGGATAGAATATTTGGCTGCATCCCGGCCCTCCACAAGGGCTTGGCCGAGTTTGGCCCGTACCTCCAACGGACACTCTGGCAGCACTTCCGCAACCATATCCCACAGAGAGTGGGTGTAGCGGCCCAAGAGTCATGCGGTATTGGAAGACCGCAGTCCCAGACTAAGGGACGAGAAGATCTTTTTACCGTACTGCTCGTACCTCTTGGATTCCCTGTCCGGCGGCGCCGACGGGAATGCGGTCTGGGAATTGGAGGCCTGGATGACCAGGCTCTCGGGGGTGGGATGGGTGGACAGGAAACATGGGTCGCCCGGGGCCGGGCGGTGGCGTCTGGCCACGTTCCTATCTACGGGCGAACCCGTAGCGGGCTTGGACCAAGTGCCCAAAAGAACGTCGGTTAAGGCCTCGTTAAACGGCAGCAGAGGCTCGGCTGAGCATGACCTCAGTGAGGAGGTTAATCCTCACAGCCGCGACGGGGAGCTCAAGGCCCAAGGCCTTGGCCGCCCTCATCAACACCACACTATAGGTTGCCCCCTCCTCCGTAGCCACGGTAGGAGGCGCGACAAATCCAGTGTCAGGCGAAGTGTCTATACCACTGGCCTCCCCAAGTTCACCTGCCCAGTCCTCATTAGACTGGCATTCACGTGCCAGAGGGTCCTCAGACCCCTCCCAATCCTCCTCATCACCCATCTCCTGGTACTCAGGGTTATCAAAAGATGGGGCCGGTTCATGGAAAGTAAACTCTCCGAACGGCGTCCGAAGCGGCGCCCGGCGGCGCCGCACCGGCGCCGGTACCGGGTCGAGGGAGGCGTCCGGGACGGCGCCGCCCGAGGACGGCGCCGGTGGTGACGCCTGAGGGGTCGGCGCCGGGGAGGTCATTAAATCCGCAGGCCACGACCCAGATCCGGAACCGGATCCAGCGGCTGCGTCGGAGCCGAAGCACCCGGCGGTGTCGGGGCCGGAGCGCCCGACCCGTTAGGACCCCCAGACGGTTCCGCTGGGCCCGAAGGCGCCGCGGAGCCCGTCTGAGGAGAGAGGGACCTCATGGCCATGAGGAACCGCTCAATATCCTCCGGCGTCGCGTTAGGCCCAGGGACCGAAGGGTATGAAGCCGGACGCGGCGCCTGCGACTCCGACGGAGCCGCGTGGGCGGTGCCACCCGAACCCCCCCCCCGGCCGGCCGTGTCACGCGAGCGTCGGGGGGTAGTCGGAAGAGCGATGACGTCTCTTCGGCTTCTTGTGCTTACCTGACGACTTCGACCCTGAGGAGTGATGTAGACTCCCGGAGCTATGATGGCTCCCCTCCCGCGACCGGTCCCTCGACCTCCGTCCGGACCGGGACCTCTCTTGGCGCGGGGCCGACTGCCGGAGTTCGCGTCGCTTACGGTACCGCTCCCGTCTAGCTTTCGAAGTGAGGGCCCGGCAGTCGGAACAGGCCTTGTCGTCGTGGTCGACGCCGAGACAGTGGAGACACCGACGGTGAGGGTCCGTTACCGACATCAGTCAGTCGCAATCCTCACAGGGCTTGAAACCAGGCATCCCTACCGGCACCGTGTCGGAGTTGAAGACTCGAAAAATGAGATAAAAAAAAAAAGATTTCGTCAAAAAGTGATCTGCGCTGCTGGCGCGGAAAAAAGAAGAACTGAAGTCAGCACGCAGAGGCGGCGTCTAAGTACTCCGACGACGTCATCACGGCGCCCACGACGCCTACGACTGACGCGGAGCCGCAGACGACGCCTACCGACGCGCAAGGGTACTGTTACGCAAAAAAATTCCGGATACAGTCTGACGCCTGGGGATATTCTAAGGTAAGGAATCTATCACTAACGTGTCTCTTTCAGATAGTGTCTTATGGCCCCAATAGTGATAATGAACTGCATTATTTCTTATAATGGCAGAATGGGATATCACATATGGTGCAGAAGTAAATTAAATAACTTAGATTTTACTTTGTAGGTTGGTCTTTCATTGACACATTAACAAATTGGAATAGCCTACAGAACTGGCCTTTATAGGTATAATTAAGACAACCATACATTTATTTCGCATATATTCCCTTTATAGTAGTGGATTAATGGGAATACAGTGAACCGGTTTATAGATTTTGAAGCACAGGACAGGGGTTTTGCTTACATTGTGCATAATTATGACCAACTCCGGTCCGGTAAGCAGTTCATAGATATCATACAGCATCAAGTACCATGTTGAATATTTAACTATTTCGAAACATGGTTAGTCATTACAAAAGGTGGGTGAGATTCTCCTCCTAAAAAGTTATTGTTCTTAATATAAACACATTTGATCAAATGAGGTACTGGAAACACTTGATTAATTGGAAAATTAATATTATGATGACTAGTATATAATAAGGAAAGTCTTGCCTTAATCAGGGCACAATACGATTATGTTTAAAATGAGCACCGCTCCTCGCAGTAATGTAATTAAAATAATTAACATATATACTCTTTCAGGTGGTTTTGTAAGTGTATTATATCGTTAAAATGTCCACACTAGTTTTCTTATTCTTGTAAGAGTAGAATCATAATAAAATTAGTTAGCATTGCAAGTTCATCATACCATTAACATGTCCACATCAAAATGTGTCAATAATGAGTACCGTTCCGGTAAGAATACAATTATAGGAAACCAATATACATACTTTCTTAGTTAGCTCTGCAAGTGCAGTAGACCGTTCTATTGATCATATTAATGTCTGTGATAATACTGCGAGTTTCGTTCAATTCAGAATTAATACATAAACTTTCAGAGTGAGTGCTGCTAGTGCAGTAGACCGTTCTATTGTTCAGATTAATGCTTGTGATAATACTGTGAGTCTCGCGAAATTCAACCCTTGCCGCAGACCGTTAACACCTAGACACTGGGGTTACGTTATTAACTAGAACCTTTGGCCGATACCCACAATACGGGCTTTTGTATTGGTTATAATTACGTGAAAAATATGGGTCCACTGTATCTAACATAACATGACCACCAGGAGGATTAGAGCAAGGAAAGTCTTACTGTAATTCAAGTACCTTATGATAGCATGATTATCAAGCACTGTTTCTTTTGGTAATATATCTATATATTCTTAAAAATAAAATGAATATACAAATTTGGCAGAGCCAGGGCTGTAAGCGCTTTAATTATAGTCACATTTATTCAAATGTCACGGTAGAAACAGCGTAATAATACTTAATTGAACTTTCACTGCAGACCGGGGGAACTGAGATGCTTTTGTCCCGGCTTTAGAAAAGAATCATCATTGGCTCTGACCCGAGATACGGACTCCGGATTGGTTGAAATAGCAGGATCAGGATTGGTCCATGGCAATTGGCGGACCAGAGAGGGAACTGCAGGCAGGAAAGAGAAACTGTTTCTCATTGGCTGAAATGAATCAGCCAAGGATTAGGATTGGCTAATGTGCACCTTAAAACAAGGGCTCAGGATTGGTTGAAATAGCAGGATCAGGATTGGTCCATGGCAACTGGCGGACCAGAGAGGGAACTGCAGGCAGGAAAGAGAAACTGTTTCTCATTGGCTGAAATGAATATCAGCCAAGGACTAGGGTTGGCTAATGTGCACTTTAAAATAAGGGAAGGCAATTCTCTCTTTGTCTGCAGGATTTATCGGGCCATGTCGAACGAGGGAACACCATACTCCATTGTAAATACTGGTGAGTTCTTATTAGAAGAGAGGGATATGATTAAGGTCAGCAAGGGAGATTATGAGCTATTAATAGGTTTTTCACTTTTCTTTTCTCTCCTAGTAAAATTACATGAATAATAGGCGCTAAAAGATTGTAAATTCAAAGAACAAGATTGTAGAGCCAGTGATTTGAAAGGGTGAGTCAAAAATACTTTGTAGAGAATTAAGAGCAATACATATATAGTGTGGTCTCTATATTGAAATAGACGTTGGTTCTCTCCTTTTATCAAGGATGTTTGAAATATATTAGAAATTGAATCAGGCTAACTAGATCACGCAGCATATATTCCACCAAGGAAATCTGGTGAGGTGAGTCTTAAGATCAGCTAAATGCCATGGGAAAATATTTTAGATTGAATTTGGTATTTTTTATGCAGTTAAATCTGCATATGGGGAGACTCACCATACAAATAGGTACAGCTGTAAATTTAAATAAACCATATTTTGAGTAGGTGGATAACGAAGGCTTAATACTGATGATTTTCTCCTGGTTTTCTATTGATAGCTATACACCAGAATCCAGTCAAATTTCTATAAGATCCTTTGAAGGCAGATACATAAACAGCAGTTCAATATTCAAGGTGAGGACCAATTCGACTATACTTATCACAAGTGTTAATTTGTTCGATACTGAGCTGGGCATTCTGAAAGAGATGAGGGTACTATGAGGGGTACCTCATTATGAGCTCATAGGTTGATATCTTTGTCACAGGATTAAAACAAACTTCGAATGGTATTAATTTGATTGACATTAGCATATGACTTTCTCCTTCATTAATATATTTACATATTTTTGTATGTGATGGATATAGGCAGGGTGACTGATTTGTATATAGGATGTGTCAATTGGGTGAATATTAACTGTGTAAACTTGTAGAAACCCATAAATATGAGCTTTGTGTGGATTTAATTTTTATTGTTTTATTTCAGCCCTGATGATGTCCTTTTAGAACAAAGTGCGTCAGCTGATGTATTGTTTGGAATTTGCTTGGAATACGAATTTTAGTATTAGAGAAGAACATTGTGACTGCTTTTGTTATATGGATTTTGAACTGTGATCATTGGAAAAAAGAGAAAAATAAAGAAATCTTCTTGAATTCAACTTACTGTAAGGACTTATTATTTGAAGACTCCCAAAAATTTTGGACGGTTGAAAATCTTTTTGAAATAGTTTGGCACACCTCTGATTCGCATTATTAAATATAAATATATATATATATATATATATATATATATATATATATATATATATATATATATATATTTAGTGAAAAAAACAAAGGTTACAGGGACGTTCTAGCTAGGATCAGATTTTACTTGTACAAAACCAATTAAATTCATGACATGGTCAGTGACATCACTCTTGACATCTCAGTTTCTGCAATATGAGAAAACAGCTCAGGTGGCTAGAGAGTTATGGCCCTCGTTTCCCGAGGAACCTCCAGCTGCTAATGTGTTGTAGATCTTGTTATATATGGCCCAAAGACAGATTTGTATTGCATTTGGATCAGGCAATCCGGGAGGACAAAAAGGTTCCCACACTCCCTGTACAGCAAAGATGGGCCGCAGTGGTGAAAGCCCCATAACAACTAAAGATTGGATTAAAATCCACAAGGGGTGAAGCAGGTGAGCTCGAACACCAGTTTTAAATTACTTCAATTTAATTCTGTTCATCAAACATACCTAAATCCCAAAAGATGCAACAGAATATATCCGGACCGCTCGGCACGGTGTCCCCGGTGTAGGGTCGCGGACGGGGATATCATACATACGTCATGGTCCTGTCCGATCATGGGTCCTTACTGGACCAAGGTTGTGGCTACGTTACAGGAGGCGACAAGGTGTGTCATAACTCGAGAGATCCGTACTGTCCTGCTGGGTTTACTGCCCCGGCCTAAAAATAAGAACCTTAGTACGAAATTTGTTCTTTTTGGTCTGATGCTGGCAAAACAAGGGTAGCTACCTTGTGGCTATGCCACGACCCACCAAGGGTGTCGGGATGGGTGCGAGATGTAAACGAATGGGCCACGGTTGAGACTGTCCGAATGCAGAGGATCAGACGTGACGAAGTGGAGGATGACTTAAAGACCTGGAGGGCAATGCTGAGGGATATGCAGACTGATCAGACACCTAGTGATTCCCAGTCCAATAACTACGAGATAGATAGGCCGCAAGATAATAGGGTGACCACTACATGAGGTAGGAAGATAAGTGATTTTGAACTGAATAATGGTATACAGGGATAAATTGAAAGAAGGTGCTACACACACAGACATAGATAAGCGGCGGCATAGGTAGGGAGCAGGGATAGTTAAGTTTAAATAAAAGGTTTTGTTGTAAAAGAGACAGTCAAAACAGTATGCTATATTGAATGAGGGGATAAAGGGTGGCAATAATATGCTAAGTACTACTTCTATGAGGTATATGGCACTGTATATATACATTTGTGATTTTTAGTTTTGCTTTTCTTACTTTTCCTTTGTTGATTCACTGGTCTCCCTTTGATGTAAAGTTTCAGAATATGTCAAAGATGATGTATCCTTGTCTCAGATGTCAATAAAGATATTTTAAAACGTGAGTTAGTGTGTGAGTGGCTGTATTGGAGAGTGACATCTGAGTGTCTGTATGGGTGAGTGAGCAGGTGTGTAGGTGGTTGTATGCATGTGTGAATGGGTATCTAAGTGGTTTTGTGGGTGTGTGAATAGTGGTAAGGGTGATTGAATGGCTGTGTGATTAGTTTTATGACTGAATACGTGGGCGTGCGAGTAGCTTTACGGGTGAGTGTGTGGCTGTGTGAGTTGTATTGGTGCGTGAGTGGTTGTGGAAGTAGGTACGGGTGAGTCTGTGACTGCATAGGTGAGTGAGTGGGGGTGAGAGTGGCTCTATGATTGAGTCAGCAGACGTGAGTGGTTGTATGGGCCTGTGAATGGATATGTAGGTGTGTGAGTGGCTGTGTGAGAGGTTGCATACGGGTGTGAATAGGTGTGTGAGTGGTTCTGTGGATGATGTCATGAGTGATGTCGCTGACCAGGTCATGAGTGATGTGATTTGCAAGGTCATAAGGAGTGCATTGCAGGGCGTAAGTTCTAGTTGGCTCAGGTAACTATAACTGCGGAATTTCAATTGTTTTTTACAGTGAAATCTGAACCCAATTAGAACATCCTTGTAACCTTTCATTTTTCTGTAAATTTCTAAGGTTTTAATGTTATTTCCGAACTATAATGTCCCTGTAACCTTTGGTTTATTTAGTGAATTGCGAAGGTTTTTTTAAATCTTATTTCCCAACTGTAAGCTTGGAGAGTGGGTATGCGAGTGGCTGTGTGGATCTGAAAGTTTCTAAGTGGGTCTGTGAGTGGTTTTGTGGGTGTAAGTGGGTGTGTGAATGGTTGTATGAGTTGGTGACCTTGTGTGTGTTTTGTCAATGTGAGTGTTCCTCATGTGTCTTCTAGAAATATGCGATAACATGAATCCTCATTTAGAAAAGAGGACGAGAATACAACAAGGTAATTGCCCAACTAACAAAGTTATTTACTGTTAACCAGTGCCTGACTTTGCTAGGATAGCGCCCTGGGTGAATTGAAACTTTGCAATCTTGTTGCTCCTCGTCCCCTCTTCTGCCAAGGTTTTCACTGTTACCTATGCAAGCATGTAACAGGAGTTAGTTTCATATTTAGTGCTTTACTTGTAAAACAGGATGTTCCTTAACTTAACACCTTGACCATTGCGCGAATTCCGCAGCTGTGCTGGAGAATTAATGGTTGGGCAGGGTTTGGACGGTCCCCGGCCATCCTCACACAAGCCCACTGGGACGTTGGACGTCCGGGACCGTACGACGAATGGAACGGGTTAAAAGACTGCATCCTGTTTTATGTGTAGAGCCACCCGTTTCTCAAAAACTAGTGCATTTTCTTTTTAAATCCTTTTTCTAAATCTTTTTGTTTCACTTTGCAAATCTGTATCACATCTGCAAAACAAATACACACATTCAATGCACAGAAAGACAAAGGATTCCCGACTGACTTGAGTCAGTCTGTGAGAAGGTGCATGAGTGCATGGGTCTGAGAGTGGGTGCATGAGTGCGTGGGTCTGAGAGGAATGTATGACGTTACAACGAATTCCGTTGCAACGCATGCCTTTACCACGCATGCGTTACAACGGAATTAGTTTTCCACGCATAACCTTTACCTCGAATACTTGCGTGGTGACGTCATACGCCGTTAAGAGAAAGCGGAAGTTTATTTTCCGATTTCTCTTAAACTACGCTGATTATCTGCATATCCCGACGTGACTTCAGGTGAGTTTTTTTTGGGGGGGGCCCCCCTTTTTTTACTTTTTACCTTTACCACATATGCCTTTACTACAAACCTCGTAGTAAAGGTATGCGTGGTAAAGGCTTTCGTGGTAACCACGCATGCGTTGTACTGCATGCGTGGTTAAGGATTTCGTGGAAACGGCTTCGTTGTAGTGGCCGTTTCCCATCTGAGAGTGGGTGCATGAGTGAGTGGGTCTGAGAGTGGGTGCATGGGTGAGTGGGTCTCAGAATGGGTGCATGAGTGAGTGGGCACATGGGTCTGAGTGCATGCGAGTGTCTCAATGGATCTGTGAGTGGGTGCACGAGTATGAGTGGGATGGATTTGTAAATTCCTGCATGTGAGGAAAAGAAAATTGCTTTGGGGCATTGTGTTGCCCATAAGGGGTCCCTCAGAGACACCTTTATCACACCAATGGGGATCAGGGTACCTCTACCCTGACCCGTTCCATTAGTATGAAGTTTCTTTTTTACCCCCACTTAGGACTGTGTCCAGTTAAATAAAATGGTGGTCGCAACCTTCTGCACAGGTTGCGGCCACCCAGGCACCGCAGTGCTGCCGGCGTGTGGATTTGCAAAGCGCCACGATGTATCCGCAGAGGATTTGCGTCCCTAGATATACAAATTTGTTTTTCCTTTAATATCTCGGTTCAGGCTGTAGTCCTGTTCAAAATTCTTATGGGGAATGGTAAGGGATGGGGTGGAAAAGGCGTCTTGAGCCACCCCTTTTCTCACCCCCTGCTTGACGAATCACCCAATACTTTCAACACACAGCTGAAATGACTGTTGTACTAATTGTGAAAACTTCGTAAAGATTCATTCAACAGCACCAAAGTTATTAGCAAAACAAATGCTTTTCCAATGCAAACTAGGTCCCAACTATAACTAGCTGGTACTGGCCTACTTCACGTACATCACGAATCCAGCAAGAGTTTGAAGACTCGTAGTAATTGGACTACAAGTACCAGAATGCCCAGGAGGGCATAGGAGGCATATGAGCATGCAATGAAAACTGGGAACAGACTTGGTCACCCTGAGAGAGCGTAATGGTTGAAACAGGTTAGTGGTGTTTCAGGTGTAACTATTTTTTTATATTCTGTTTTTATTAACGAGAAAGGTTCAGGTCACTACAATACAGCAAAGATTCATTGCAACATCACAGTTCTGATAATGAGTTTGAAGCATGTCATATCACAGTACACACAGCAGGAATGAGTTCATCAATAGCATTAGGGTCAAGGCGATAATGATTCATCACGAGGAGGCTCACAAATATTACCACGATATACATTCCATTTATCCCAGACCGCCAACCATTTTTGGGGGCAGCCGCGTGCAGTTTTTTCCCTTCGCATATTCCAGTCCATGTCTGCTTTCCAGGCTCCCAGTGTAGGCAGCACCGTCGCTCCTCATAGCCGGGCAATATTCCTTCTTGCCACCATTTGTCCTAAAGTTGCCCATAGATTGCACCTGCTGTTAAGGTCTGTGGGCTCCCACACATTTAAAAGGCATTGCTTGACTTCCTTACCAATCACTACACCCCATACAGTACTCGTGTACTTTTCTCCAATACTCCTGAATCAACTCGCATTCCCATATGATATGCATGAAGGAGCCCTCAAGTCTGCACTGTCTCCTACATAACCCCTCGTTGGCCCTGCCCATGTGCACCAGTCTGGAACCAGAGATATATGTTCTCTGTATAAATTTTAGTTGGACTAGATGCATTCTAGATGAAATAGCCACTTCCCTGGGGGATGACACTGCCTCCTGCCGTTCCTCATCTAGTTCTACCCGATCCCTTCCCCATCGTTCCCTCAATGAGACGAGGGGCTCCGGTGTATTGTTTATAAGTTTTTTTAAGTGAGGGAGATGGCCTTATATGGTAGGTATCCATCCAGTAGTCTGTCCTCGAGGGAGAAGGATTCCGGTGGGGATAACCCTACTGGGAGATTAGCTTGAAGGGAGTGCCTAACTTGGATATACCCGAAATACTCTGAATCTGCCAGTTCATCAGTCTGTTGAAGTAAGGCGAATGTAACCACCCCATCTGCTCCCCAGAGGTCTCCGATGCGGGACAATCCAATTAAGTCCCATTTGTCAAAGCCTCTTGACCTCCCGAGGGAGCCCAGTTCAGCATCCCACAGTAGGGTGGCGAGTGCGAGTTTCTTAGCCAATCCTAATTTCCGGTGAATCATGTGCCAGAGCTGTACTGAGTGCGTTGTGGGTCCTGTTAAGAGTACCTGTGGGTATGGAATACAGCACTCTGCTTAAGTTACCCCCTTGGGAGTAGAAACCTATCAATTTCTGTAGCCTGGGTCATCCCCAATACGATAGGTGCAGTGGTTTACGGCTGCTAAATGGGTAGCCCAATAGTATTTTTTGATGTTGGGGAGTCCCATGCCTCCATCGTACCATCCAAGTGTGAGTTTTTGTAGTGCGATACGCAGTCTACCGTCCCATAATAGATCCCTCAGAATGCTTTCAATTTCGTTACAGAACCTGGTCGTGACTGGTCAGGGTAGTTCTGCAGGGCATACAGGAAGCGTGGGAGGGTCATCATTTTGAAAAGTGCTGCACGTCCCAATAATGACATCGGCAGCGTCTTCCAGGTCGCGGCATCACGTTTGCATCTTTGTAGTGGGGGAAGGAGATTAGTCTCATAGCGGAGTTTGGCATCGGCTGTGAAAAATGCCCAGGTATTTAAATCCTTCTGGTGCAGCCAACATTGGGCAGTCTCGCTGCAGAGAGGGAGGGTTTCCATGTAAAACATACAGCAGCGACTTGCCCCAGTTTATTCTATAACCAGAGTTTCTTCCAGAACTGGTGAAAATATCAAGGACTACTCACAGTGATTTCTGGGGAGAGGCGAGATATAAGAGGACGTCATCTGCGTACAGGGAGATACGGCCCTCCCACCCCTCTGCCCACTTGAGTTACCCGATTGAGGGATCCCGCCGTATCCAGGCCGCCAAAGGCTCGAGAGAAAGGGCAAAGAGTAGGGGTGAGAGTGGGCAGCCCTGTTGAGTTTCCCTACCAAGGGAGATCACTTCGTAGATCTTATTAACTATCACTTGGGCCATTAGGTCTGTATAGAGGAGCTTCACCCAACCAATGAAGTTAGGGCCAAGGCCCAACTTCTTGAGGACCGCCATTAGATATGCATCTAGCAAGACCACCATTGTGTCTTACTGAATAGTATCCAGTCGTCCCATTACTCCATGGAGTCTGCGCAACTTGAGCGCCGTATTGCAATGAGGCATAAAGCCTTACTGGTCCGGATGCACCAGTTTGCATATTACCGGTTTTAGCAGATTGGCTAATAGTTTAGCTAAGATTTTAGGTTCCCCATTTAGTAGGGAGATGGGCCTGTAGGAAGAGCATGCATCCCTCTGCTTCCCTTCCTTATACATGGTGACCAGGGTGGCTATGCGTTTATCAGGTGGGAGTTGGCCACGGTCCTTGTTGTCTTCAAACATTTGTCTGAGATACGAGGCGAGCTTATCAGGTTTGAGCTTGTAAAGCTCGATAGGCAGTCCGTTTGGGCCCAATGCTTACCCTGACTGAAGACTTCTAATTGCCATTGCAATTTCGTCGTTTGTTAGCGCACTGTCTAATGATTCCCGTTCAGAGTGTGAGTAGGCAATGCAATATCCGCAAGAAGTGCAGCAGAGTCCTCCTCCAGCAAGTCTGTACCACTCTGGTACACCTTTTATAGTGCTCAGCGAACTCAAGGACAATGTCTTGGGGTTCTGTCAATACCATGCCAGAGCTTCCAACGGATACTTTCTCCTCAGGAGAGGACGCTACTTTTTCGCTCGGCACAGGAGCCTCTTACTCTTGCTCTGGATACACAATACAGAAAAACAAGAAGTGATGTCTGTGCACATTAGACAGTCAGCACACCCTGATGAAGTTCGAATGAACGAAACGCGTTGGCTGCCTCAAGAAATATTGAATAAAGAAGAAACATAAAATGATTTAACAATTTATGGACACTCTTTATTGAAATTTGTTTCACTTGGTTTCTGGTGGTGCAATCCACAGTGGGTGGAACCATGCCAGAGCTGGTCTTGAGCACAGGGATCAGTCTCTTTGCCCTCTCTTTCTTGTCCAGCCATGCAATCAGTTTGCCCGCTTTGTCCCCTTGGTCATATGGTCGTCCATCCCGGTCTCTCGCCAGGGTTCTGGCCATGTCCGCAGCAACAGATTTGTATTCAGTTATCTTTAGTTGTTGCCGATGGAGGGTGTCTCGATCTTCCCCCTCCACAACTACCTCCTCAAGCCGTAGGAGATCCTGCTCTAGACAAGTCATGTCTTAGCCCCTGACAACTGTCTTAAAAGCCTCCCAGAGGATCGCGGGAGAATCCGCCAAGCCTTCATGGTCTTGGAAATAGTGATCAAGTGTTTTCATAAGTGAGTCTTTGAAATGCGGGATTAGGAGAAACCACGGGTTAATGGGTGCCACACAACCCACCCTCTAGTCCCCAATTGTCAAGTGTGCCCATAGCGGGGAATGGTCAGAGATACCCCTTGCTAGATGCCGGATTTCGTTGCTCCAGCATGAGTATGTAGTCCATTCTGGAGAAGCATGGTGGGATCCGGAGTAGTAGGTATAGTGTTTGAGTTCTGGGTGGCGCACCCTCCAGAGATCTGAGAGGCCAAAGGCCTCGAGGAAAGTGGCGAGCCGGTTGTCCGCCAAGCCAATGTTCCGTGGCGGATGTCAGTCGAACTGCTCCAATACAACGCAGTTAAAATCTCCTCCCATCAGCAGATGGCCTTCTGGAAGTGAAAGTATAAAGGTTCCCAGGTCCCGAAAGGATTGGGTCTGCAATCCCAGTGGAACGCATACTGCTATTAAGGTCAGGGTGTGTCTCTCCTATTGCCCGGAGCCTGCCACATAATGGCCCAGTGTCAGTCCAGACGTGATGTATATGGAATGGAAAGTATCGTTGAATGAGAATGCCAACCCCCCTAGATCCTGGAGTGAATCCCGTGTGTGCCTCAAGTGTGTACCCCCCCACCTATGTAGTGCTCTACACGTATTGCCAACTAGGTGTGTCTCCTGGAGCAGTATGATGCCTGGAGCTTGTCTCTAAATGTACTGGAGCACTATACTCAGTTTGATCTTGTCCCCCAAACCGTTGACATTCCAACTAAGAATCTTTAGACTCTTGTCCCAGAGAGTGCTCATTTATAAAAAGAAGACCTTGCCTGTGCACATAAGACATGCCACTCAATCCACACAGAAAAATTGTTTTGTGCTGTGACCGATAACTACCCTTCCAACAGCCCATCTACAATACCTTTGAGAACGACTGACCAAAATAATTACCACATAAAACCGTTCTCCCCTCCCTGCAACCCTGCCACGTAGGTTTGAAACTACCCACATCCCCAACTGGCAGAGCGCCTGTCGCCTAATGAACAGATCAACAATTACAGGGGGAGTAGAGGATGACACCAACTCTGGCCACTCTGGCCCTTGCCCTCACCCATCACAGAAGAGTGCCATTGTGAGGTACCAGCAGTTTGGCAGCGCCAACCCCTGTAGGGGTTTTAAACCCCCGGTTACCATCGGTAACCCTTACACATTACTGTTTGCTGGAGCCGTTCCACGAGTTTATCATAAGGGGTCTTTCAGTCCCCACCTCTGACCAGCGCCACCGGGCTCACAGATATAGACTTCCAGGATCGCTGACTTTGCCTTTCTGACTCCGACCTCCCATCCACGGAGGATGGTGAGCGCACACGAGTCTCTCCAGTTGTCTCCAGGGGTCGCCTTTGTGCTTCCAGTCGTCTCCTTGTCCAGACATGCCTGCACCTCCGACAGGGCCGTGAAGAACCAGGACTTCCCATCAGTTATAATCTTGAGTTTTGCTGGGAAGAACATCATGTATTTAATGCCTCGGTCTCTTAACGCCCTCTTTACTCCCTCGAAGGAGCGCCGCTCTTGTTGCACTTTGAGAAAAAGTCTGGAAAAAAACGCACGGTGGTATTTTCATAGCGAAGAGCCCCCTATAAAAGGGGATGCCTGCAGGATTGCATTGCGGTCTCTATAGTTGAGGATTTGTGTAATAATTGTCCTAGGAGCGGCTCCAGGCCTCGGCGGAGGGATCGGAGCTCTATCTGCTCTTTCAATCTGGAAGAGGGAGGAGAGTCGTTTTGGTTTGCGATGGCGGAGAATGAGGTCTTCAAGGAAGAGGTCCATACTCGACCCCTCGGATCCCTCTGGGACCCCCACCACTCTAATATTGTTGCGTAGAGTCCGCCCCTCCTGGTCCTCAAGCTTGAGGGTCATCTGGTGGTGTTGATGTACCAGGTGTTGGACTCGTTCTTCCAGTTTTTCGTTGTAGTCTGGAGCTCCACTACATTCGCCTCTGTTGCTAAATGTCTGTATGTCATTTTATTCATGTCCGTTCGTGGCAGGTTCATTTCAATGGAGACTGTCAATTTTGGTTTTGAGCGTTGCGCCCAGAACCTGTATGGTTGCCATTATTTAGCCAAGGGATGGCTTGGGGTCGGCAGACTTTCCACTTGGGGCTCCACTTGGGGCTCCATCCTCTGACAGTTGCGGCTTCGGTATGGCGTATTGGTCTAGTTTGTCTACACTGCCACAGCGCCCTTGGGCTTCATGTTGTCGGGACACTTGCCAGCAGTGGTCGCCAGCAACTGCCGAAATATCACGATAACACGCGATTCACTCAGGACTGTAATGCGCATGTGTTGTCATTCCTGGGCAGACCATAGGGTTTAGTGCAGCCCGTGATTTATCTTTAGTTTTCCCACTAGGTGGAGATCACTTCCGGTCTTGTGGAAATACCGCGATATTTCGCTACTCCACTGAAGACTTAAAAACACGAAAATCAGTGTGTTTTGCGGTTTGTATCGAGGACTACAGACGGGCGAGACTATCGGTCCACAATTTGTGGAGCACCGAAGTAAGTAGACCTGTTGTGCTACGCTCATGCTGGGACGTGCGGCTGCATTGTTTTGCCGCTTTATTTCATATTTTCCAGCGTCTGGGGGTGTCTCTGTCAGAATAGATATTCTATTTGTTCCGAAGTGGTGCGTATATATTCAAACCATACTTCCTTACATTCTAGGATAATATACAGATAGAGGCAATCATCTCTACCGACACGTACTGAATACTTTTTTACCTTGGCAAAAAACAGAAAGTATAATCTTCTCACCCATATAAATAAAGGTGGGTTTTTTGTTACACGACATTTTGGAAGATTTGATAGTGATGTATTACGATAACGTTAACTGATACTATTTACTAGCACGCTCTGTTTCAGGTGAATACCCCTTCGTATACTTCTTTGAGGATTACCAAGCTCGCCCTTAATGAATTTCTCGATTTGGCATCAGAGACTTTGTCCCTCGTCAGTCATGATCCTGGTAAGACTGGGCTCGTATTATAGGATAGTGTTATTGATGACATGGACTCATGCGATCAGTTATATTCGGCATTTTACCCTATTTCTTAGGTCTTTTGAATTCAATCTACTTAATCAAACGGCCACGTAATTTCACCTCTGTGATGTTATGAACCAGGATCTGTGAATCAGAATCTGTTTTTATCGTAAGTAGGTTGCTGTCCTCCTAAAATATACCGCACTTATTGTTCTTTAATGGATTACTTGACATTTGGCCTAGATTAAATGTATTGCAGGATCGTCTATATAAAGTTGATCATTATAGATGTCTCATTCTAGAGAAACATATTACTGGGTAGTTTCCTAGGATTTCATGAACTCATCATTTTCTCTTTGATAGATGTGTTATGTATATATCTCTTGAAGGTTCATCCAATAACTGGTCTTGTGTAGAACTTCTGTGTTTCACTGAGCAATGTTTTTATTGTTGTATACTCAATGCCTTCATTCACTCTATTGAGAGTATCTATGGTGACAGTATTGCTTATACATTTTAGGTCCCCTGGATAAGTGGATTGAGCTGCCTGTAAGAGGTCCTGAGGAAGGCGGCCTTGAGCCGCCGAAACGCTCGTTGACCCAGTGCTGGGTCTCATGTTTGAGACCGATTATTTGGCATGACTACACTGCCATCTCTATTCCAGTTTCCCCTTTTCAGACGTTATGGCTATGAATGGATTATTACATTAGATTTTTTTCTTCCCTTTTGTGAATCATGTACACATTTATAAGTTTGTATTTGTGATGATATGTCTCTTATGAATTAAAAGTATAATGAAGAATATAAAAGTATCAACAAATTGAAAATAATAATAAAATTAATTTCATACTTTTGAAGAAAATGTATTAAAAAAAAGTTTGTTGTGTCTGTCACCTTCTCTCAATTAAGTATGGGATTATGGCCCATGTTGGAACAACCCTTTTCAGTGTTGACTTTCTTTTCCCCTTTGTTCCTCGGCCACAATTAACCTTTTGAGGGGGCCCCATCATACATGCTAGTAGCATTCGCGGTTTTTCTAATCGTGGGATTTTCTCTTACATTTTGATTTTGTGTATATATACTGTTTTGTCTTTCCTTGAATTGTTACTTTGCTGGGTTTATCACGTGTTGTTCTCACAAGACCATATTGTTTTCAGTTTTGGTTGAATATTTAGGAGATTTTTCTTTAATTCTTTTTTCTTGTCCTTTGTTATTCTCTGTAGATCCTTTTGCATGCATATATCTTAGAGACGTGAGGATCATCTACTTGGTATGTATACAGCTGACTTGTACACATTCAATAATGGATCACCTCCAAACTTTTGGCTTTACCGATGATGATGATGTCATCTCTCTTATGGGCAGGGTCACGGGAGATAGTGCCCCCCGCCCCACTCACCAATTAGACAATAGTGAGTGGCAAACTCTACTCAATATGCGGAAAAAGCTGAGACGTATTGAGTCTCATGCATATTTTATGTTTGAATACCTTAAGGTCGGTGTGATTCCCTCAGGCCTAAGAGTACGTAATGCTCCTGCCCTATTTGTCGACATCAGAAAGTTCCTGGAGCGGTGGTCACTCATTTCTAACCGCTGCTCCAGGGACTGGATGATGTTGATTATAGAAACAGCCAAAGAAATAGCATCTACTCTTCTGCAGGAGATTAACGATCTTGAAGCCAAACGCACCTCGATCCTATACGGGCCGAGCTATGGGGATATGCCATCTTGGAATCCTTGGTGCTAGCACAAAACAAGTTCCTGCAGTCCTTAATTGGCCTCCCACAGTCCACCCTGTTACTACCCTTATACCTGGATCTGGGCTGTCATTCCATCAGGGACGTGGCTCACTATAGGCCAGTTGCATACTGAAGACTATGGGTGACCCCCGAGCTTTCACACTATGCCCTGGCATTAAAAGATGTAAAAGAGGCGGATGTCACGAATAAAATGTCATGGTTAAGGGGTGTTAGAACTACAATCTGACACATGGCGCTGAGCCGCCTATGGACTTCCCTAGCCGACACGGTCTTTCCATCCAAGACAGAGCTCAAGGTAGCATACTGGGAATCGATAACTATTAGGCGATTTGCGGCCCTTACTGTACCCTCTTTGTCTAGAGCCTTCCTTGATTTCAAGCACGAAGTAAAGTATGAATGCTCCTGGAATCTAATTACCACCCCTAAAGATAGGAAACTGTATCATCAGTTTAGGGTGGGTTCACTCCCTACTAACGCATTTACCAGCAAATGGTGTAGCTCGATCAGAAGTAATTGCCCACATTGCTCGAATTTGATTGAATCAGCGATACACATATTTGCCTGTCCAGCCTTTAGTAAGCCCAGGCTAAGATGGGTGAAACCCCCATGTACGAACTTGGGGACCCGGTCCAGCAATGAGGCATTCAGGATTCTAACCACATCTATGGAAGAGTCCATTGTGATCCCCGTTGCAAAGTTTTTGGGATGGGTGTGGGTAATTCGCTGGAAAGAAAACAGCTTAAGGTAGATGCTTAGGTTTTGCCTCAGCACTATGCATCATTGTTACTGTTTGTTAAGAAAGTAGTAGTTTTGTAACACCAAACAATGATAGTTGGTATTCCAAGTGTTAGCCTGGTAGGGCATTCTTAGAGTTTTTTTTAATCTAGCAATCGTATAACTTTGCATTTTAGAGTGGAACTTACAATATTAGATGAACTATTTTAATAGTTGAATTGGAAGAATCATTTTAATAGCTAAATTTGACTGTTTTATCTTCACCGCTGTGTGTATTTGGTATCAACTTTTGTGATTTTTAAAATCGAAATAAAGTTTATGAACTGAAGACATTTTCTATGGTTAAGACTAGACTGTTTATCATGCCCCAGTTAGTCCCTGCGGCTCCGATCTGCATCACTGTATCCTTCAAATTCGATCATCAATATTACTGGATTAAACACAGGGATTTAATGAAGCTGGGTCTTGCCGGTGCTCAGCACTGGCAGTTCTAGAAAGCAGGGGCTTAAACAGGCCACTACCAGGCTCTCCATTTTTGCCCTCAACCGAAGGATGAATAAAAAAATCTAAACTCTGGAGCAATACTACCCTTCACTGCCTTTAATGTAACTTCAAAGAGGCTTGTTATAGTTATTTCACAGTCCCATTTCAGAACTGAAGTATTTTCAATGTGCTATACTACGAAACCATGGCTGTTGCTAATTCATGTAATAATAGTACTGGCTTGTAAGTGTAATGTCATTTACTGTAGATGATGTTTGTAATGACAAAAGTAGCAAAATACCAGTCGGACGGCACACTAAGCTAAACAGATTTTCAGCTTGGGTACTTTTAAGCCACGCCCTTAATTACATAGGTCACGCCCCTTTGAGAATCCCCATTTTTCTCATTCCACTTAAAGCCCTGATTAAATGTGCTGTGCACACCTTTATTCCATGCTACCTGGGTCTCTACACACCCATTGAGTATGTTTTTAGTCATCCCCAGCAGCACTTCCCTAACCTCTGCATTATGGCATGTGTGGCATCTAAATACCCGCCTGCTAGCAACCACTGTTAGCAGTTACTTTGTTTCTTGGCTGGTCACACATCTCCTGTAGCATTTGGCACTTAGGAGTACATCTCGGCTATTTTTATGTGCGAGCACACTCCTAGTGCTTTCGGGGCAAAAACTCCACTTCCCATAATCAAAAAATAAAGAGGGTGAATGCCAGTGCCTATACACCGTTTTTGCTAGCTGCTGCCTTCCACTATTCCGCTTGGTTAATGTAGGAGGCGGCATCATAAAATATAAGGGGGGGGAGGGAGCACACTGCCTCATCCCAGCACAGTTCTCCCCATTGCATTCTGGTAAATGCAGTACGCCAACTTCAAAGTTGCTATAGTTTTTCACCAAAGTTGGTATAGGACACATGCTTCTGGGTTTAGCCCGTCATCAGTAGAGAGCAGAAGTAGTAGAAAGCATCGAATTGTCATCTGGGGTTGCTGAAAGGCTGCCCAAGTCTTCACAGGTTACAGCAAAGGTCTTTAAACTTTTGGATGCAGACACTCCTGTCAACATGTCCAGGCTGAAGGACCCATTGTGACAAAAATTTCTACAACTTGGTACTCCTCATCACAACAAAAATCAAAATTAGGGATTGAAGAGGTGGTGCTGATCAGCACCAAGGTGGACGCACCCTCCTCCAGTAAATGGTTCAGATAATCAAAAAGGTCCAACCTCAAGTAGTTAACTGAGAGTCCAGATATTGTTGGCATACACAGTGTTTGTTAAAATACCCCTCACACACCAAAAGGGCCCTTGGTGTCATGCTTCATCGGGGTCTTCCCGTTCCGCTGCGGGACGGGGCGTGCTACGACTGGCGACTACGCTGGAGCACCTTGAATAATTGCGAGTGCTATGTGAGTTGGAGTGAGTGTAGGTAGGGTCAGGGCTGTTTGTAAAAGTGAATCTAAAATGATACCTGGCTTTGTGAAAGCAAAAAACTATTTATTAGTCACAAGCTGGTATCGTTAAAAAGGTGTAGCGGAGACTGATAGGCTTGACAATGAGCTTAATCTCCTAGTGGCGTCAACATGTTTCGAGGCAGAACGCCTCTTCGTCAGGACGGGGTCTGATCCCTCTGTCACTCACTAATGTTGATTCACAGTATGTGCAATGTGTATATACAGGTGAAGACAATCTATACCTATGTGGTATGTATTAATTCCTATAAGTGTACAGTCCTATCAGTATTGCTGAATAGTGGGCTGTCACAAGCAGGGGTTAATGCCCCATGAGCCGGTAGGGATGAGGGGTAAATGGAACTTCCATTGGGCCACGAATAGTTCTCGCATCCTCCATCGTCCTCCGCTTCCGTGTTACAGCAAAGGTCTTTAAACTTTTGGATGCAGAGACACCCCTGTCAACATGTCCAGGCTTAAGGACCCCCTCGTGACAAAAATTTCTAGAACTTGGTACTCATCACAGACAACCACAAACTCTCCCCCGTTCCCATGGCAAATCATTCTTACGGTGGGGGAATATTATTAAACAATGTTTAGCAAACTAAAGGTTTTGGGTGATTGTAGTTCGGAGTCACAGGCTTACTACACAGTTCAAACAAAACGTCTCCAAAAAGAATTGCCCAAAAATGCACAACAGTACTTTATTTTTCCTAAACAAAACATCATTTGACAAAACTTGATAACACATTTCTGAACTAATGGCATGGGTGTACCGGTTTTTCTCCACAGAGATTGTCAATTTGTGGATGTATTTTTGCTACTGCCATCCTCAGGTTGTGTTCCGCCTTGAACAGTACTTAGTCTTTAATACTGCCAATGCGGAGAATCCAATCTCACATAAATATGACGAACTAAAAGGCAGAATAGTCTTGACTACAATTTTTGACAAACATGAATGTTCTTCAGACATTTTCAGCCAAAATTCCACCAATGGAATTTTTCTGAATTGCATTTGGAGAACGCGATCACTCGACCTCAATTAGTTCTTTCTGAAGGTGCACTGGGAGAGGAGTACCTACATCCACTAGAAAAGGTTGGAAGACCCAGTCATAGTCATGATCAATGTCCCCAGGAAAATACTTTTCTAAACCACCCCAGAGAGAAGTCAAATGATTTCTTATGACCTCAGCAGCACTTTCAAGTTCATAACCTGTGTCCTAAACAGCTTCTGATAAACATAGGAATGCATCCAGCAAGCCATCTTTGATTAGTCTTTTCCACAACTCTAGCTTCTTCTTGAAATCAGATATTTTTTGCAAATTGTGAAAGATGTACTTTCAGCTCCCTGCAAAGACAAATTCAAGGAATTTTATTTATCAAAGATGTCTGCAAGGTATGCTAAAAGTACAAGCCAACGGGGATTACACAACTGTCCTGCTTTGTATGGATCCAAATCTAGAAAGAATTGCCGTACTTCATTTCTCAATTCAAAAATACGATTCAGAACCTTCCCTCTGGATAACCATCAGACTTCAGTATGGAAAAGCAAACCATTATGATCAGCTCCCATTTCTGCACACAAAATTGCAAACAGATGAACTCTAATAGGGTGAGCTTTTAGGGAATTAACAATTTTCACAGCACAATCCAACACATCCACAAGTTCTCTATCCATGTTTCGGACTGCAAGGGCTTCCCGGTGTATCATACAGTGGGTCCATAGAATATGAGGAGCCACTTTTAACACTTTGGTTTTTAGGCCTGCCCTAGCCCCACACATGGAAGGAGCACCAGCCTTATAGATCCCAACACAGCTGTCCCATTTTAAGCTGTTGGAGCACAAGACGTCATTGAGAATGTAAAACAGGATTGATCCTGTTGACTGTCCCCTGATTGGTTTACAGAAAAAAAAATCTTCCAATATTACAGTTTTGTGGCAGTATTGGACATTAGCAATTAAATGAGCGTCCTTAGATAAGTCAGTTGCTTCATCCAATTGCAAAGGAAACAAACTGGATTTCAAGCATGCAAGGAGTTGTCTGTGGATATCCTCTGACATGTCAGAGATTTGGCGGCAAATTGCTGTGTCTGAGAGTGGTACGATTTTCAACTTCTCTGCCGTTTTTTCACCAAGCATTGTTCTGGCCACATCAAGCATTGCTGGAAGATTCACCTTTTCCCCATCCGGAAAAGGCTTTTAGTTTTTGGCAAGATGCTTTCAAGGCATTTGTTGGTGTTGAGACCACATTTTTCACAGTGTCTTTTTGGTGGATGATGTCTTCCAGCTTTCTGGTAAAAAATGTAAAAAAAATATTGGTTTTCTTTCCTACCAGTGACCCGTGTTTAGTTTCCAAGTGGCGCTTTAATTTGTTTAGTTTCAGACTTTCGTTAGGTAAGGTCATGCCACAAATCACACACTGTAGCTTTATTTCACCATTCATGGTGACGCATGTGAATCCAAGGTCCGGGTGGGAGGCATCATACTTCCTACTCTTTGACGCACTTTTCTCGACGTCTGTTTCGGCCTTTCGTTTGAGTGATCAACCATCTTTTGGCAGCAGGAAACGATCCATTTCAAATGTGTGTTTCCCCTATAATTCAAAATTCCAAAGTCCAACATTAATGATTACCACAGACTTGCTGCTGTATGCAGTATGGTTGTCATTTAAAAAATATAACGCTTTGCAATTTCACAAGAAGTGTACAAAATCTTATTTTATCTCAAATACAAATAAGACATCAGGTTCCTTCCATGTGCTTAAAACAGAAATTGCAGCTGGTCCTGGCTTCCATTACGTGATCTGGCGTTGTGGCCCATTACCAAGTTCCCCTTCCCTTGAGTGCACACACACACATTGATCATAATAGGTAACATGGGTGGACAAAATGTGTAAAATCCACCGCATACTTGTAAATGAGATTAAAAATCTGCGGTTTGTGCCCAAATTGATTATTGTAGTGCTCTCTGTGTAGGCTTGTCCAACTCATGATCTCCTGACACCTTAATGAAAGGTAGAAGGACTCCAATGTTGTTGTCAGTGTCATAATTGATCTCAGAAGGAAGAACACTGCTATCCAGTAAAAGCCAGCCTTGCGGTGATTGCTTGGAAACCCTGCCAGACAAGTGTAGGCTGTTGCGGCAGACTCTTGGTTACTCATTGATACATTAATTCCTCTATTGACTTTGTCTTTGCTTTCTTATTCTATCTCCTTCCTTGCATTTAACCACTCTTTTGCATCTCTCTTTCTCTTGAAGGAATTAATGTCCATACATGCATGGACACTGGTGGCATTGTGCCATTTTGTTAGAGCTTCTGCCTTCATTCCCCCATTTGCCCCAAAATCACTCCTAATGCATTGGACAACTGTAAGAACGCAGAGTGTTCTATTTGTTTTTGTTTTGCTTTGCCAGCAGCACAGCAGGCTCTGCAGAACCTGGGATGATCCAAGAGGCCACTCACTCACATAACATGGTGACTTGTGTGTGGCACAATTTACATTCAGTGGTCATGTAGACTTTACTAGATAATCCTCATCAGAATACAGCAGCAATCACAAAAAACCCACTCAAAGAGTATGTACTCTCTCCCTGGAAATTACAATTTCCTTGACAGGTTGGTGTCTAACCATCCTCTCCTGTGTCAAAGCCGGAGATGCAAGCCTCCAAAAATTCTCTCCATCTTTGTTACCTATAGTTTTGATTTCTAAACCTGCCGCCCAGCGTGACACTCTGGCTTCCTGCCAATGCCACCAAGTGTCGCCTCCCCTCTCACTCATCACTAGAGCTCACGGAGCTATAAGGGATATAGTGCAGAGTGGACAATGAAGTTTATTGCATGCGAATGCAGCGTGTATGAGATCTTAAAAAGGGGCCCTTTTTTGGAAAGCGGGGCTGTTTTAAACTTTTAATTGATTGAGCTGTGTATGTGTTTCACAAGGTATGGTAGACTGCATGCATTGGTGCGTCATGCAGACAATATTTGTGGTAATAGCACAGAAATCAAGAGCACGGACCTGACATGCAACCCCTTTGGGCACGACCAGACTGCCCTATAGGCAGGGCTACTGGAATTATCTGGCAAGTGAGGACCAAATTATTGCGCAGTTTTAAACTTATAAAGGCCCAGAGCTGTAGAGGTATTTTGCAAGGTATGGTAGACTACTGCACTTGTGCGTCCTGCAGACAATATGTGTGGTAATAGCACAGAAATTAAGAGTAGAAACCGTCCACAAGACTGCAAAACAGGTCAGCAAGCAGCAAAACAAAGAACACACACTTACCTGACTGGCCAGCCCTTTGCGCACGGTCAGACTGCCCTATAGGAAAGGCTACTAAAAATTATGAGGCAAGGGACGACCAAATTATGCGGCAGGGTCAACTAAATTGTGTGGTAAGAAAATTTAAATATTACTATGTGATGCGCATATTTTGGGATAATACCGCTTCATTATTTTGAAATTTTATTTTACACACGGTAACACTGGGCAATGGTTTCTCCTCATTAGTACCAGTTTATAAACAAAATACAGCAATGAACAACAGAAAGAGGTCTAGTCAAACTTTGAAAGGGCCTTCCACTCTGCAGGTATACGTGTAGCCACATTAGAAGCTCACATGGTCCTGGCCGGAGAAGTAGGGGGTCCCTTAATACCCTGGAGGTCTTGTGCAGAGTTAAACAGTTTACACACGGCCTCTTTTCACCCACCCCCATCCATCCCTCTCAACTCTTGTCATTTAAAGTATGTCTGCGCGCTTCTTATACGGAGTGGAGTCCTGCTCATTTCTGTAATGCAGCTGTGCACCAACCCTTTCCATAAATATGCTATAACTTACACATAGTAATGCCAGATTGTTAGAACTGGGGGTCTCTGGTAGGCTAAGGCTGACGCCAAAGCCAGGCAGAAACCACCATTCTAGTCAGGGCAAGGGAGTCACACGCCAAGATAACCCATGCTCACCCCCTTGGTAGCTTGGCACGAGCAGACAGGCTTATCCCGGAGGCAATGTGTAAAGCATTTGCGCAAGCACACAACAGCAATAACATCTTAGGCACACCACAAAAGGAACTCCACACAAGGTTATATAAAAATAACTTCTGTATTGTCAAAACACATTAGATAGAAATCACACATGTACATTGTGCCAACTAGCACGGGCAATATTCACAAGGGATTATTTACAAGACAGGGCCACATGGGCCACTGTCAGAATCAGCAGTTCTAGAACATAGAATATAGGATATAAAATCACTGTAGCACAAATTAGCAAGTATAGCACACAACCAGTAACTACTGGTAACAGGTAAGTACCACCTACGCAACCCTAACCACCTTAGGAGAATGTCACGCAGGGAACCAGGACCTCACTAGGACCAGCTCTACTGGAAAGAACAACCACCTAAGAATAAAATACATTTAAGGGTGTAGGCAAGAACAAAACACACGATGTATAAACACATTCAGAGGTGTAGGGAAGGAAAACACATGATGTCTAAAAACATTCAGAGGTGGCAGAACACAACTCAATAGCGCAAAAACACATGATGCTTAAAAACATTCAGAGGTGCAAGGAAAAACCACACAATTGCGCCAAACTACATAAGCCACCACTTGCGGCAGTCCCTAGGCCGACTGGCCTTGCAAGGGCTCAAATGCCCGTAGTCCAAATGTCAGGCAGGCTGCGCAGGCAGCCAAGAAATCAAGCCTAAACGTGGCAACTGCCCACGAAGTGCTGGGCAGTTGAAAACACTGATGATGCCAACGTTGGAGCCTCGTGGGCTCAAGAACACAATGGGGCCAAACCACAGCGTGGGAGCCTCGGGGCTCTGAACAACCACAATGGCCCTCCTGAGCCTCTCAGGGCTCGTGAAACAATGTGACCCAGACGTCGGAGTCCTGCTCGGGGGACTCTGAAATAACAATATGCCCCCAAGGGCCTCTTGTGGCCCTAAACGACCAGACTGGCATCCACGAGCCTTTCTGGGCTCGAAACACATTGCCCGGCACGTTGGAGTCCCTCTCGGGGGACTAGGAATCACTGAAATGCCCCTCAGAGCCTATCTAGGCTCTACACCTAACTGCGGCGTCGTGGAGTCCCACACGGGGACTCGAGAAGAACCAATTGCCCTCAGGAGCCTCTCGGGGCTCAGTAAAGCAATAAGGCCCCCCTCTGGTTGGAGTCCCCCCTCTGGGGACTCGAGCTCACTGACAAGCCCCAGGAGCCCACGCGATCATCACCGAGGGGGGCAGGCACCGGCACTGTGCCCTGACGCCCCCCTCTCCTCTCAGCAGCTCCGGGGACCTTAGCAAACACGGGACTCACCGGGGCATTGCAGGCGGCTGGTAGCGGGGCTCTCCCTCGTGCTGGGGAGCTCCGCATCTCCTCTAGTCACGGCCTCTGCTCCTCTTAATCAGCAGCTCCGGGCGGACTCCTCTGCAAACGGGCCGCGGCTCTGCCCGCACACAGGGCTCTTCACTCGAGCCCCTGGTAGCGGGGCTCTCCCTCGTGCTGGGGAGCTCCGCATCTCCTCTAGTCACGGCCTCTGCTCCTCTTCATCAGCAGCTCCGGGCGGACTCCTCTGCAAACGGGCCGCGGCTCTGCCCGCACACAGGGCTCTTCACTCGAGCCCCGGCCACGCTACGTCTCGGCTCCTCTTCTTCTCTCGGGGGCGGGACTTCCGGCCGCCTCTCCCGGGGCCGCGCTACGATTGGCCGGCAGCCCAACCACTTCCGGGTCGTCGCAGGCAGAGTGGCGGCCCGGCGGTGGACAAAGCAGCAAATGTCGGGTGGGCACCGGCTTTTTTTGCAAATTACTAGATCGAGGTGGTCACTCGTGTTTCCTCACGCAATCCTGGGCAAATGTCGGGTGGGCACAAGCCTCCAGCAAACAAAGCGCTCCCACGCGCTATAAAGGCAATTAATGTGTTCCTAGCGCTAGGATAGGAAAACAGCGCTCCTAAGCGCTAGAAGGACAGAAAAAACGCTCCCAGGCGCTTTAGGGGAGAAATGAAGCGCTACCAAGCGCTTAGGGGCCAAATCAGCACTCCCCAGCGCTATAAGTAAAATCCAGCGCTTCCAGCTACAACAGGTCCTGGGGGGGCTGCAAAGAAAGGCAAAAAGGGGTCCCAGGACTAAGGCAGAGTCCTCCATCAATCCAGAGGCTGGGCAGCGCCCAGGGAGGCAAGCCTTCCCCTGGGCCCAAGCAGCAGCACGCCCCTGCAGGATTCAAGTCAAAAACAAGAACATTTTGTAAGGGGACACAGCCCCTTTTTATACCATAAAATCCTTTGTCTAGCAGGGTGCAGGCAGTGTGAGAACCAGCTACAAATGGTTATAGGGAACTCCTTTCAGTGTGTAAGAATTCAATCCAGAAGGTTTATAGTAGTTTATTTGTTGAAACAGCACAAGTCCGGACTGGATGGCAGCAGGATACAACTGCCTTCCTAGTACAGAATGCTACATTAACAAAACTCTGTTTAGAATACAGAGTCGATAACAAGTCTCATGCCTTAAAGTGATATAACAAAATACATGTAAATAATGTACTAGCACTAAATACAGAATATAACACATCTCCCTTTTAAATAAAAGACATAATGTACTAGCATTAAATACAAAATATAACAATAAAACACACATGTAAATAAATGAATACTACAACTTATACAAAATCACGTAAGGAAACTGGCCTGTTTCTGACCCGAACATTTCTTTTGATTCTAGATGCTACAGAATCACACATTGGTACATCACCACACTTGTTTTCATGTATAGAATCTTCTTGGTACAATTTGATATTTTGTGCAGGACACTTAGCCACCCTTCTTGAATTCCAAACCTTACAGTCTTGGGTGATAACAGTATTCCTGAAAACTTTTTTAATTTGAATAGGTCTACCATATTTACTCATTCCTTTACTGACAAGAAAAGGTTTGAGAATCCTGACCCAATGACCCACTTAAAAGTCATGTTCTTTAGTCTTCCATTTATTATTGTACCATGACATGGCTTTGTCCTGTTTACAAACAACCCTATCAGCAACATCAACCTTGCTTTCCACTATTTTTGTACACTTCTCCTTAAACCACCAAGGGCAAATGGCCGAAGCTGGTTCTCGACCCTTAAGCAATCTAAAAGGACTAACTTCCGTGGTAGTATGTGGAGTGATGCGATAAGTCCATAATTTTTCCCTAACAATATTCAGCCAATCACCCTTCACCTTAACCGCATCCGCTACAAAACCTTTCAACACCCGGTTAAAGCGCTCAACCTGTCCATTCTCATGAGGTGGATACAAAGAAGTGCGCATGTGTTTGATCTGACAACCCGTCAGAAAATTCTCCATCTCCGTAGAGACTAATTGTACACCATTATCTGAAACTAAGGTAGAAGGACAGCCTTCCCGTGCAAAAACTTCTCTAAAAAAACTAATGACAGCACTCGTTGTAGCCTTGGCAACAAATTTTACCTCGGGCCATTTCGAGTGATAGTCAATCATGACCAGTGCAAAACGCGAGGTTTCCGGTAAGATCGAAAAAGGACCAGAGATGTCAAAAGCAATCTTACTCCAAGGAGCCTGAGGCCATTGAACAGGTTTACGCGGTGGAACATGGACTCTTAACATTCTGTCCTTATCACAACATTCACTACAATCCCGGACTGTGCGATCTATGAATCGGTCAATGCCTGGCCACCAAAAATGCAATCTTACCAAAGGTTTCATTGCAGAAATGCCGGGATGTGTTTTGTGTGCCAACTTTACAATCAATTCACGCACACCATGTGGTGGAATACATTGCCCAGATTTAAACAGAAAATCTCCTTCTAATAATAATTCATCCGCAATCTGAAAAAATGGTAATAAATCTGACCTAATACAATTTTTGCTGGGCCAACCCTCCATCACATATTTCTTGAGAAGTACAAACACTTCATCTGTATCTTGTGACTCGTTCCACTTACTTTCAGTAATATCTTGATAATGGGGTGGAATAACATCCGTCACACCCTACACAAAATCCACATCATTAACTACATTCACCTTGTCTGAACAAACACTACAAGGAAGACGTGAAAGAAAATCCGCAGTGACATTTTTCTTTCCAGGAATATACTCTACAGAAAAATTATATTCTTGCAATTTAGATGCCAAACGTGCAATCCTTGCCGTAGAATTCCATCCTCCACCCACTGATATGTGTATAAGGGGTTTATGATCTGTCCTAAGTACAAAATTGCTGCCCCAAACATAAATTCTAAAGTGTTCCACCGCCCACACACACGCAAGCAACTCTCTCTATGACTGCATATCTCCGTTCAGTTTCATTAAGAGTTCTAGATGAAAAGCGACATTCCACTCAGTATTTCCATCTCGTTGAGACAGAAAACAACCCAGCCCATACAAGCTAGCGTCAGTAGTTATAATGCACTTATAGCCCATCCTAAATGGTTTCAAGGTAGGAGCACTAATAATATCATTTTTTATATCCTGAAAGGCCTTCGTCTTGTTCATCTTTCCACTCAAAAGTAACCTTCTGCCTCAACAACTTCCTTAACGGTTCCATTTTGGTTGCAACATTTTCTACAAACTTACTGTAGTATTCGCACATGCCTGAAAAAGAAAGTAGTTGTTCTCTATTTACTGGAGCTGGTGCTTTAAGAATAGCCTCTACATTAGATTTTTTTGGAACTAAACCTTCCCCTGATAATGTATGTCCTAAATATTCAACAGATTTACAAAATAGCTTACATTTATGTGCTTTTAAGGTGAGGCCACTATCCTCCAGTCTTTTGCAAACCTGATCCAAATGTGACATGTTCAGGTTCATTTTTAGAAAATACCAAAATGTCATCTTGGAAACACTTGACAAAGGAATCCAAGTCTCTAAATATTTGGAACATTACTCTCTGAAAAACAGAGGCCGCTGAGGCTAACCCAAAAGGCATTTTTTTTATATTGGAATAACCCCATAGGTGTGATAAAAGCAGTGTACTTCTTGGATCCTCAATTAACTCTATTTGATGATATGCTGATCTGAGATCAAGTGTGGTAAAGATCTGCGCACCATCAAATAAAGAGACCAGCTCATTAATGTTGGGAAGGGGATGACAGTCTATTATGATATTTGAATTTAAAGCTCTTAAATCAATGCATACACGCAATTTTTGATCAGGTTTTCGCACCAGTACAATGGGAGAAACCCATTCTGAGGACTCAATTGGTTCTATTATGTCCTCTTTAAGAAGGTCATTCAACATTTCCTTCAACTCATCTCTCACATTAAGAGGAACACCTCAATTTCTGTTTAACAGGAATTGCATAATTTTTTAACACAATTTTGTGCGCAAAATGTTTTAACTTTCCCAAATCACAAAACACTTTGCTATATTTGTGACTCCAATATTTCATGTCTTCCCTTATATCTTCTTTTCCAACCACCTCATGACTGGTAGTACTTACCATGTCTTTGTCACTACATAAAGATACTGGATCTTTTGAACGTGGGTTGAGAATGATACCCAACTCATATTGATCATGCCAACCTAAAACATTAACACCCTTAACCGCAATATATAATTTAATCATAGCAGTTCTATTCCTGAAAGAGGTACCTTTAAGAAACCCTCAATATTAATGATAGATCCATTGAAACTTTCGGCAATGATATCCGATGGTAGTAAAAGTCTAATATCACATACATTTACAAGTCTCTTTAGTAATGATCGTCCATGGCGATCCTGAATCAACCATAAGTTTTATTTCCTTTAATATATACATAAAAGGAACATATAGGAGACTTCATGCTACCTATGACAACACAACCCCTTTGTACAATAGAAACCACAAAACCTTTGTTGAGTTTGTTCAACTTCTGTACTTTCACTAATACAAGACACTTTTGTGGGATCTAACTTATTGGAAGAAGTGCGTGTCTGGTTAAAACGTCTGTCTCTACAAACATTGCTAAAATGTCCAATCCTTCCACAAATCTTACATTCCTTGTTGATAGCCAGACATCCCTGAAATGAAGCAATATGCGACTTACTACGACACCTAAAATAAGAAAAAGAATTATTATAATTATCCTGTCTTTTATACAAGAAATTGTTAACATGTGTTATCAGATTTTGGTTTAATAACGCAAACCTCTTCTTCAGAAATGGATTTCTTAGTATTAGAGTTTTGCTTGACGACATCCATCCATTTCTCTGACATTTCAGTGGATTTAGCTACTGCAATTGTTTCTTCCAAAATGGGATCTCCCATGCACCAGAGTTTCTCCTGGATTTTTTTATTTTTAACATGGACGATGATTTCATCCCGCAGCATTTCATCACACATTGTCCCAAAGTTACAATGTAGGCTAAGAGATCTTAAAGCCGTAAGAAAATCATCAAAAGATTCATCACTTTTTTGCGCTCTGGTGTAGAATTTGAATCTATTTAAAGCAATGCTAGCAGTTGGCTTAAATCTCTTTTCAAGTCTAGACAGTGCTTCAACATACACATTCACAGCATCACCTTCCCCCATACGTAAAGTAGATTGTGGCAAAGTTCTGAAAATTTCTTGGCCCTCCGAGCCAAGACAGTGAAGTAAAATGCTTTTCTTTCTCTCAGCACCCATGCGTTCCCCATCAATAGCCTTCATGTAGTTAAAGAATTCCTCTTTCCATCTATACCATGGCATAGGAGGATCACCTTTGTTCTGTAAAAATTTGGCTGGGGATCACACTGCATTTTTCCTCTTTTTTAATTTAATTTAAAACTAAAACTAAAATCCAGTAGTAAAATAAATGTAAATATAAAGGAAAAAAAGGATTTTTTGTACTGAAAATAAGCTTGGATTTCACAAAATAACTGAAATAGAGGTACTTCGTTTTAAAATAGAATGTTGCCGTGTGAACATCAAAGTACAGAAACCCAGTAAACTTGAATAAACACTTTAAAGCGCTGCAGTTGTGTTTAAAAACGCTTGCGTGCTGCTAAATTGCTGATAATTACTCACAATACAAAAGCGTGATAGCAGCAACTGCTTCCGTGTAATTTGTAATTTGCCGAGCAACATAAACGAAAGAGTTATCACCGCAATTGCTTCCGAGTTGTTTATTTCGTTGCCAGGCAATCAACGTGATGCACGACGTCTTCAATCGCTTTCGTATTGTTTGTTGCGTTGCTAGGCGATCAGCGTGATGCACATCCTGCTTGTGACGCAGTGAGATCAGCGTCTCATTTCCAGGCAGCAGCACGATAAGCGTCGTCAAAGAAAACAACATCTCTCGGCAGCAGCGCGAGTGATTCCAATACTTCACGCGTCAGACAACACGAGGAAGTTTTAAAAGATGCAGGCTTCGTGGCGCTGGAAAATAGCGCACATGGCTTTGAGAAGAACAAAAATAATTCCTGAGACAGTAGGTACAATGTTGAAAGTTATACCAAGTAAATTCGAAGTTAAAATATACTGGAACAATCCACATAAAGTGTCCACACGCTGGCAGATAGGAAAAACGAAGTTGTAAAACTCGTAGGAGTTTAAGCAAATGTCAGTGTAGTTGGTAGTAATTACCAAAGATGTCCCGAATGGGTGGACAATCGTCCTATTTGTGTGTTAATCGTAGGGGTATAGTATTAAAAACAGCATACCATTCAATGGACGGGAAAGGCAAACGTACAATAAGATATATTGATATATTGAAATTGTCTAAACCCGTGAATTATACAGTATCATACAAAGCACAATTGTGGATTCTAACAATTTATAAACATTTGTTGAGGCAAAGGGAATTAAATCAATAAAACTTGTCAAAAAACATCAAAAAACATATCAAAAAACATATATTGGTAAAACTGTGTTGAATTTATTTGCACAATCAAATTTAGATCATAACTCATATCAAAACATCATTTTAAAAAACATTTCACATTGGACATTTAATAAAAAATTTAATAATTTTTTTTTCATGAAATACGTAATAAAAACAAGAAGAATCAAAGAGGTCGACGCGGCGTTTCAGCTTTCTTTTAGTACACCTTCATCAGGACTGATTCTTATTCCAGATGGAATCCATCTGGAAAATGCTGGGTGGATCTAAAAGTCTTATGAACTTTTAAACAGTTAGCAGGTCACAGGATGCTTTTCTCAATTTGCAATGCCTGATGTTTCTCCTAGGAGATGAGTGACTACAAAGTTTCTTTGATGTCGTCTCTATCTGTTAGTCCAATTTTTCTCGTTTCTGTTGTTAGGATATGGTCCTGCTTATGTGTCTGCCAGGAGGAGCCACCGTTTTTATAAAGGTTGTAAGGAATCTTCTTCCATGGCTTGGATTCTTTGTTCCCTTCGTTGGAGATTCAGTGAACAACACGAGGGAAGACTGCCAGGAGATAGGAGGAGGGAGGCCGTACCTATTATTGAAGAGAATAACATACTCGTGAGGCCAACCCCGAAAACATAATCGATCCTCTGCACAAGGCTGTCCTAATTGAAAGAGGCTCCACACTGCAACGATTGATCATATAGCTCCCATGGAAGAAGATTCCTTACAACCTTTATAAAAACGGTGGCTCCTCCTGGCAGACACATAAGCAGGACCATATCCTAACAACAGAAACGAGAAAAATTGGACTAACAGATAGAGACGACATCAAAGAAACTTTGTAGTCACTCATCTCCTAGGAGAAACATCAGGCATTGCAAATTGAGAAAAGCATCCTGTGACCTGCTAACTGTTTAAAAGTTCATAAGACTTTTAGATCCACCCAGCATTTTCCAGTTGGATTCCATCTGGAATAAGAATCAGTCCTGATGAAGGTGTACTAAAAGAAAGCCGAAACGCCGCGTCGACCTCTTTGATTCTTCTTGTTTTTATTACGTATTTCATGAAAAAAAAATTATTACATTTTTTATTAAATGTCCAATGTGAAATGTTTTTTAAAATGATGTTTAGAATAGATATGAGTTATGATCTAAATTTGATTGTGCAAATAAATTCAACACAGTTTTACCAATATATGTTTTTTGATATGTTTTTTGATATGTTTTTGACAAGTTTTATTGATTTAATTCCCTTTGCCTCAACAAATGTTTATAAATTGTTAGAATCCACAATTGTGCTTTGTATGATACTGTATAATTCACGGGTTTAGACAATTTCAATATATCAATATATCTTATTGTACGTTTGCCTTTCCCGTCCATTGAATGGTATGCTGTTTTTAATACTATACCCCTACGATTACCACACAAATAGGACGATTGTCCACCCATTCGGGACATCTTTGGTCTTTTGACTTCTGTCTTCCCCCCAGTCCCGTATAACTCTGTGAGGGGTCCTCCTTTTTTACTCCGTTGGTAGTAATTACTACAGAAATAAAGTAGAAGAACAGTACCTTGAAATATGAAGCATCTTTAAGAAAAGTCCAGATATATGAAAAATCGTTGCAAAATTCCAATGGGTTCAATATATACTCCGCTCCTGTGCTGGGAAAGGCAGGAGTAATAGGTCCTCGTCGCCAAAATTGTAAGAATTCAATACAGAAGGTTTATAGTAGTTTATTTGATGAAACAACAGCATAAGTCCTGACTGGATGGCAGCAGGATACAACTGCCTTCCTAGTACAGAATGCTACATTAACAAAACTCTGTTTAGAATACAGAGTCAATAACAGATGATAATAAGGCTCATGCCTTAAAGTAATATAACAAAATACATGTAAATAATGTACTAGCACTAAATACAGAATATAACAGTGCGAGGGGCAGAGGCGACAGCCGCCCAGCAGGAGGTGGAGCCAGGATTGTGGCAGGCAGGCAGAGCCCTATTCACTCCCAGGTGCTATCTCCTCCCACCACTCTAGTTGCAGATGCAGTCATTTAACCAAGGGCTGACTCAGACAACCTCCTGGGGGCTCCCCAGCCCCTGTCACCCTCAAACCAGACAGTCAATCCACAAGCAGGCCCAGGCACACTCCTGGAGCCAGGCTCCAGCCAATCACGTGCCAGCAGACTCACTACACACGCACACCCATGTCCAGAAGTGGCACTTCCACACTAGACACATCCATGCCGCATACATCATTATGCAGCATTCAATCTCACGAGTTCGCACATACCAAACTCGACCCTGCACTCCCCACACATCAGGAACTACCATGGTCACACATATTCCCCATGCATTCCTATGGGAGGACAGGTCACTCACCACACATACACAGAGCTCACGCACTTTACACTGTACCACAGTGAAAAAGTGCGCAGAGGCCTAAAATCACCAACACAAGGTTCCAGAAACAGGCTAGGAAAAAGCAAAAAGTTTCGGGGTGAACCTGCCAAAAAGGGCCAGGTCCAACACAGATGCATATGGTTTATTGCAGTGCTGGGGGCATGCCTCCCCTCTAAGCTGTCCGTTTGTTAGGACAATGGGAGTGGTGGTAGACTCAGGAGACACCCCTTCAGGAGTCAGGTGACTGGTGGGTTTGGGGACATTGGTCAAACACATGGTGGCGGTCCTGCCTGCACCACCTGTAGAGGAGTGGCCAGGTGGTCATGGCTAAATTAGAGAAGGCGGACACTACTGAAAGGTGTCGGTCCTATGGCGCTGGACCTGTTGCAGTGAAACCTACTTCACTGAGATGGAAAAACATCTCTAATCTAATCAAAAGAACTCTCACTGCTAGTGCCACAGAATCATGAACCAGAGATCAAACGTGCATTGCTCTCAGGTGTATTATGAAACGAAGAGGCATGAAGGTCACCTACAGGAAAATTAAATATCAATGGATGAAAACACAGAACACCTTAAGACACACCTGTGAGCTCTGACATCTGTCCATCTGCCAATGGCTGTTCCGCAGTCTCATTGCTGGTCAGCCTTCTACATGTACATCAAAAATATGTATTAAATCTCTGCTCACGTAAAGATAAGGAGCAATGTCCAGGCAGCTGCTAAACCAGGGATTATTCACAATGCCACACATACTCTCAGGGAGACTAACAGAACTTCATCTGTGCCATGAATGGATCAGAGAGGAATCCCCTATCCAGGCCCACGAGGGGTACTGCAGGAGAAGTCCATCCGCCATTAGTGGGTCCACAGAGACGGTGCTGAAATGTTGCGAATCGCTATGCTTTAATTAGAGGGCCTACTTCACTCACACTGGTGCTACTTTGGTCTCCTGTCTGCTGCCCATGTTCCTGCCTAATAAGTGAATGCATGCTGATGGAATTTTATTTTAGGCAAAATGGATAGCGCTCCGCTCCTTACATCCAGTGTCCCTTATGCGAAGGCTGCAAGATTATTTAAAGTTATGGGTGTTGCAATTACTATTTTTTTTTGTGGAGCTTTATAAAGCGCAAACTAGACCCGAAGGTATCAGAGCGCTTTACATGAGTACCAATTACGTTAGACGGGCACATTAATTTTTGTTAGGCACAAGGCGATTAAGTGATTTGCCCAGAATCACAGGATGTTGAGTGTCCCTGCCAAGACTTGAACTCGGTTCCCCAGCTCAGAGGTCGACCACCCTAGCCATTAGGCCACATTAAAGGGTGTGAACGTGTGTGTGGCAGAAGGTCCCACAGCTCCAGAACTAACCCGCCACCGTACCCACGTACAGCCATGATTTAGGAGACTGGGAAATGTCTGTGGAGGAGTGAACAAAGCCGCCACCATGCCCACATACAGCCATGATCTACTGGGATGGCAATGGAGGAGTGGGACTAGAACGCCATGAATCCAGGCCAAGCTTAGCTTTACCCATGCTCTGGCCTCGGTGACTCTGCGCGGGGTTTGTGACCTGTGGGCGGTTTCTGAGGGAAATAGGCTGTACTCTCTTTGGCCACAACAGATAAGGAGCAGCGAAGGGATATCAGTGATATACAGTAAGCACTTTTGATGGAACGTTAAATCCAGTCTGGGGACATGGGAGCTGCATACATTAGTAATTCCGGACAAGAAGGCCTTATACGAGCCGAAATATTAAAGTTCTGAAATGTTATCTTGAAACATTTACAGATGACTTCATATGGTTTTCCCAGAACACTTAACATAAGACAAAAAAACATTTACACATTAGACTTAAATTAAAATGAAGATTCTTCCTGCATGGTCAGTATCTCCACGTTAGGCATGTGTACACACACGTGCAATGATGCGACTCGACAATTCTTAAGTCAAGACATGCTAGTCTTTCTCCTCTGCATGTGATAATACCATATCCTTGTAAGCTTCCTCTGTACAGTACACAGATTCTAGCCCTAGGACTTGGGGTCTTTTAAATTCCAAACTCAAAGCCTCAAGAGCTACACAGGAATCCCGCTTCCTGCCCTAACTGCCACAGAGATGGATTACAAAGCATCCAAAATCAGATAATTTCAACTGGGGGCAGCGGTAAAGCTTTCCTTTTTAAAACCACACAACCGCTTTTCTTGAACCTTTTCTTTTTCCAACTATTTAGCAAAGCTGGAACAAAATAATTCCTTTCGTTTTTTAACTTTATATTACATTTTTAATTACATTTGTTCCACTCTCTATCACAGAAAGAAAGGGTGCCTAAAGGTGGGGGGGGGGATGCAGAGGAAGGCGGGGTAAGAGGCAGCTTGCTCACCAGTTTTGGAAGCTTGTCACCTTGGAAACCAGGAAACAGCCGGGAAATTGGAATGCAGAGGCAGCCACGAGGAAGAAGCATGAAGAAGCTTCGGTCACCTTTTGAAACCAGGAAACAGCCGGGAGATCGGAATGCAGAGGCAGCCACGAGGAAGAAGCACGAAGAGGACTCCAGATGGAACAACACAGCAGGAGCAGCAACGAGGACGTCCAGGATGGGGAGCAGGAGTGCAAGGCAGCAGGAGCAAGCAAATATTGAAGCACTCCAGAGCCTTCCACACTCGAGAGGTGCATATTTATGGCCCCAGTTCACAGGTGCATTTCCTGGTGTTAATCCTACAGTTTTTTGGAATGGAGGATAGTCGTCAATGACATTGTATTCTTCGACAATGTCCTCCAATCAGAGCGCTCCTTGAGGTGCACTGTTCGGAATCCATAACGAAGAGTAAACGTTTTGTATTCCATAGAGGCAGTTCCGGGCAGAAGTGTGATGGGAAGGCGCGACCCCCATTCCTCAACACCACGTCCCCCCCCCCTCCGGGGTTCGCGCCCTACAGATTGAAGACCCCTGGGTTACAGTATTACTCCACAGGCACACAGGCGATTCCCAAGGAAGCTTGTGGACTCAAGGGAGCCTTTTAAACACAAGGGGAGGGAGCAAACTGCCTTTCACCTCAGCACAGTTCTCCCCATTGCATTATGGTAAATACAAATGAAGGATAATATCTAGAAAACGTGTCTAGAGATTTACAGCTCTGCACCAACTCTGGTGAAAAACTACAGTCAATATGCAAGAAAGCGCAAATAGTGTACTACATTTACCATAATATGAAGGGGCTAACTGTGCTGTGATGTGAGACAGTGTGCTCCCATCCCCCTTTTGTCTAGAAATACTCCCTGGAGCCAGCGAGCTGACAAGCTTTTGGAGATGCATCTGTGCACCAGTGAGAGGTACTGAGACTGGAGAGGTCTGTGGCAGCATTCTCTGCAACCACGGATGGAATTCATTTTTTTGATCTCTACTGATGAAGGATAAAATCCAGAAACACGTGTCTAGAGGTTTACAGCACTATCTGCACTAGCTCTGGTGAAAAACTACAGCTAATATTCAAGCAAGCGCAAACATTGTACTGCATTTCCCATGATAAGGGGCGAACTGCGCTGTGATGGATGTGAGGCAGTGTGCTCCCATTTCCCTTCTATCATCATAAAATACATTATTGACAAACATGTATATGAAAAAGGGAAAGAATAGCCAGTTGGCACACCATTGCTTATCCTCACCCTACATGGCACCTGTCAGCATACCGGCCTCAGAGGAGGTTAACAACGGGAGCTCAACTCCTCCCCACCAAGTGCTGAAGCGCCAGCTGCAGAAGACTAGGGACCCAATTACAGTTTTCCTCTTCAGTGAAGCTAGTAAAATCCCCATTAAACATTTATCCATGTTTTGACATTCAGATGTTATCGGTTTTGTAACCAACGGTTATTGATAGTTGAATCAGTAGTCTGCCTTTCTTGTACATATTTATTTCAGGCTCTCTGCAATGAACGCACATGTGCATAGAGTTGCAGCCATTTGCCGGTCGTCTTTACTGCACAGAGTGGCTTCAAGGTCTCACAATAAAGCGCTTGTTTCATTTATTAACACACAACCCATTTGTGAGGTGTTGGGTTACTGCTGGGTTTACTTACCACACAGAATTAGCCAGGTGGAGTAATGACGGAATTGGTAATTATGGCAGTTTGTAAACACAAGTGTAGTAATTTTTTTTTATTTAGTGTTTTTATTGTTTTACGCAGCGAGAAAAATAGAGAAAAATATTACATCATTGATAAAGGCATGTATTGACAGACATAATACAGAGGAATGAAATTATTATTCTCGTCTTCCGCAATTAATGTGAGGTACCAGAGTATAGTAGCAAAGTCCACATGTCATCTACATTTGCGTTACGTGTTCTGTGTCACATGGTAAGTGATAAATTACAGATTGAAATTGAGCAGGACATTGGTCAGACTTGAGGTGAAGCCTCAATCAATACATTGTCAACGAGCAACAACAAGTGTCATACTAATACAATTAGCAATGCATGAAAGCCCCATATTTATCATGAAGATGGACTGATCATAGAAGATAAGCCAGTATCATTTCCAACATTTCCCACTTATACTTTTAAGCCAACAGCACTACTGTGTCTCCAATTCTGGAGTACCAGTTGGGGTGTCTTGTGGGTGTGCCAGTAAATAGTTTTTGAGAGGGTCCCAGATATCCCTGGGCCAGGACGCTCGGGGAAGTGTTTCTGCATAGATAGTCAGTTGCTCTTGACAAGGGACTAAATCCCTGAGCCATTCTTTGAACGTAGGCTCTCGCCCCCCTACCCCGACAAGCCATGCGGCGTATAGCCAGTAACATAGCAGTTTCAAGATAGTGACGGTGCGGTTTGGGGATAAACTTGGTGTATCCTAACAGAACCACCAATGGAGTACGCTCGAAGGAGAGTGTTGTCATTTGCTCCATGACATCAAAATCTTTTTCCCAGTATTCATTCACCCCCGGACATTTCCAAGACAAGTAAAGTGAAGGAAGTCTGCGCCTGGGGTGCTGCTTCTATCACAGTGATCCGAGTCTTTTCATTTATATTTATACATCTGGACAGGAGTGTAGTATATGCGTCGTAACTTTTCTTTTGTTGTTTTTAGTTGCCTTGAGAGAACATGACACACCCTAACCCCCACCCCCACCTCCCAAAAAGTACCCAATACAACTTCCCCCACCCTGCACCCCTGCGTTAGACTCAAAAGCTACCCCAACTTGCGGTGTGCCTGTCGCCCTAACATTAAACTAGTCTACAAAAAGAAACCCGGAGGAGGAAAGAGTCTCACTCCCCCCGCCACCCCTGGGTATCCACCATAAATAACACAAATGTAAAAGTCATCGAACCACAGCTGCAGTTATATTTAGAGTCCGGAAACCAAAAACCACTTCTCATTCTTGCTCCATCGGGCCACCCGCAGCTCCTCCAGATTGTTCCGTGCGATCACGCTGCGTAGGCAGTGCATCAAGCCAGTCACTCACACTCTCAGGGCGATCAAAGAAAAACATCCGTATCTCGTATTCAACACGTAGCCGACTTGGGAAAAGCATCGCATATTTCATACCCAATTCCCGCAGCCGTCGCTTCACCCCCTGAAACCCCATCCTTTGCTTCTGAACGAACTGGGTGAAGTCTGGGTAGAAGCTGACCGTTGTATTTTCGAACTTCGTTCGGCCCCCCCACCCGCGATGCCTGCAGGATAGCGTCTCTATCTCTGAAATTGAAAATTCGGGCGATGATAGGCCGTGGGGAGGGGGGGGGGGGACCCTGCTTCTGCTTCCCGCCCGGCACTCTGTGTGCACGTTCCACCGCAAAGAAGTTGCTCAGGCCTTTGGGGGCGAGGTGATTTAGAATGAGGTCCTCGACAAGGAGATCCGTAGCTGGTTCTTCCGATTTTTCAGGGACCCCAATAATACGTATATTATTGCGTCTAGCCCGACTTTCAAAATCCTCCAGCCGACGAGCAAAGAGGTCATTGGAGGATCGTAGGTTGCGAACCTCGGTCTGCAGATCGGAGACATCAGTCGTAAGGCTGGAGGTCCTCATATCTAAAGATTTGACTTTTTCGTTAAGTCTTTGATAAGTCCACCCTGATCAGGTTGACGTCGATTGCCACAGTGTCGAGCTTGAGGGCCAGAGCCTCATATTGCTGGCCAATGGAGGTCTTCATACTAGCAATGGCGCCATGACATCCTGTAGAGTCAAATCATCCGGCGCGGCTGTGCCATCCCCTGCCACCTCCAGAGACTTGCTCGCACCACCGGGGGACCCCTTGGGATGGGTATAGCGATCCATAACATTCGATTGAATAGTGCCCCCCCCCGGTGAATGGTCTTGGTCTTTTGTTTCTCGCTATCGGGTTTGTCCGTCATAGTAGATGTGGCGCCCCGGAGGGGCCTTTGAGACCTGGTAAAAATTGCTCCACAAAATTCACCCACCGGGCTCTACAAAAGCGAATTTCAGCAGGATATCACCACAACCATAAACACTCAGCAGTTGGCCCATGGTGGGGTTGCGGATTCCAGGTTGTACCCCGGGCTACCAGAGCGGTCCTGAGATAAGAGGAGGCCGAGGAACTAAAAACGAAACCGAAAGTGAACTCCAAGGTTGTGGGCAGAGCCCCGCAGGCCGATGTTGTTCAACTACTGCCTGGGCACCATGACGACTCGAACCCTGGGCAGCTCCATGGAGCAGGCCACAAAAGTTCAATGTATCGTGGTTGCGGTTCCCGGAGTCCAATTCGATTTCTGAAAGCAGCTATTATATCAGCTGGGATGCGTCTTCAATAACCCGTTGTCATAATCAGGATAAAATTCAGGATAGATGCGGGCGGTGGCGAGGGTCTTGGTAGCCCTGTGCTCACGCGGCCATCTCGGATGCGCGCGAAGCTCCTCCTCCAGTCGTAACATTTTTAAATGCACAACTCGCAATCTACTGCTTGCAGATATTTGCCCTATTTGCTGACAACAATATATCCACTGTTCATCTGTCAGTTCCTGACCCAATTCGGAATTCCAGCGTGCTCGAGAGGGGCAGGAAGACTCCTCCTGTTGAGTATGTACAGTGTGATAAAGCTTGGAAACCAGGTGACTGGGTGACTTGGCCTGTAGCAACACATGTAGAGGGGCAAAGACTGAGGTTCCGGAGAAAACTCCGGGATAATGGATTTGATGCCCTGACTGAGTCGTCTGTAAAGAAAGACATCTAGGGGGAGGGTATGACCTCATGAAATATTTGATCTAGCGATTTGAACACCGCATTATGGTAGAAGTCTCCCCACTTAACTATTTTGGCACGTTCTAGAAGATTACGAACCCCTTTCTCTTGAAGCAGTTGAATGTGGGGATGATACGAAAGAGGAAGTAACGGTGAATACAGCAAGGGACATTGTAGAATAGTTAGTATACGATGCCAAGCATCTATCGTGCATGTAATTGTGGTGGGCGCTTTGTCTCTTGGGCGAGTGGTGGCACAGAGTACTCACTCTAAAGGTATTGGGTCTGCCAGTCAGTGCTCAGTCGCCACCTGAGGCATGTATGTAGGGGTGGTGGAACCAGTAATAAACATATTGGGCTTGTGCACATAAATAATAAAGCTTGAAGTTCGGAATGTCAAATCCTCCCTGCCCGTAGGACCTTGTGAGTACATTACATTGCAGGCGGGGTTGTTTACTTCCCCCCCCCCCCCCCATACCAGCCGGATCATTTCAGACCTTAGTGACTTCAAAAAGTGTCGTCCAGGACTATACAGGATATTAAGGAATAGACAGGAGCTGCGGAAGCACTACCATTTTGATTAAGGAGGCCCGTCCAGCTAGGGATAGCGGCAGGGAGATCCAATGTGTGACGCACCCAGTTATACGATCCAGAGTGGTGCCATAGTTGAGGTGTATTAGTTCCTTTAGGTCTCCAGAGATGCGCATTTCAATGAAACGCATGCCTTTATCACTCCAACAGAAAATCCAGGGGGAACAGAGTGGCCGCGGGAGTAATCGGAAAGATTTGTGACTTCCCCAAATTAATATGGATTCTGGACAATTTTTCAAATACAATGAATTCTCGCAGTAAAGGGATAATGTGTTGCGGATCCCTCACATAGAGGGTGATGTCATCCGCATAAAGGGATAAGAGGATTTGGCGAAGGTTACACCGTAGTGCCTTATCCTGGTGCTGCTGCCGTAGTCTAGCCGCCAACGGCTCAATCGCCAAAGCGTAGAGCAGTGGAGACAGTGGGCACCCCTGTCGGGTACCTCTAGTAATGGGAAAGGTCGCAGACAGATGCCCATTAATTAGAACTTTAGCTGTGGTAAGTTGGTCTAGCAATCTTATCCATGAAAGGAATGTGGGAGGGAAGCCCATCTGCTGTAGTACCCAGAGTAGATAATCCTACTCTACAGAGTCCAACACCTTGGTAGCGTCTAAAAACACTGCCGCCAGCGGCAGCTCGGGATCCACAATATGGAGAATGGAGAGGAAGGTGCAGAGGTTGTGTAGTTGCTCGCCCTGGTACAAAGCCTGCCTGATTAGGGAGGACCAATTTATCCATTAGTAGGCTTAATCTATTGGCTATGACCTTGGCAACGATTTTGGTATTGCAATTGATTAGGGACAATGGCCTGTAAGTCGCAATGTTGCTGTGATTTCCCTGGCTTGATTAGGGAAATAATAAGTGCTGCTCTCATAAAGGGTGGAAGCGTACCAGTTTCAAAGGAGTCTTCATAAATTACCTTAAGAATTGGGGCCAATTGGTCTGTATATGTTTTATAAAATTCGATGGGTAGTCCATCGAGGCCTGGAGACTTGCGAGATTTCATTTTCATTATGGCTTTCCGTATCTCGTGCAGTTTGAGATGAGCACTCCGTAACCCCCGCCGTACTTTCCTAGCCAGCCCAGCGCCACCTCCTCTAGGAAGTCATTCAGTTCGAGGTGATCTCGCCTTTGTGATGTATAAAGAGAAGTGTAATGTGTAGTAAAGGTAAGTCGGCGGGGTCACCGATAGGTCACACCATCGGAACCAGTTCTCTCTAAAATGTAACTGGAGAAGCAGGGTTTACGTATCGTTTCAGCCAAGGCCTTCCCAGGACGTTCGCCCTCCCCATAGTGACGGGCTACCCAGTATTTACCCCAAAAGCGTGTTTCGCGTTCAGCTGTGTCAGTGTATTCCAAAAGCTTATCGCGAAAGTCATGTTGGACCCGGCTGTCACTCCCCGTGTGGAGGCGATCCTCTAGTGCTTTAAGCTCAGTCTCCAACCTATGTAGTGCGCCTTGTATAGCCCGCAAAATCCCTGAACATTTTGATATGCAGAATCCGCGAATGGTGACCTTAAAGGCCTCCCAGACAGTTTCAACTATTCACTGAGCCTTTATTTAGTTGAAAAAATATTGCATTTCCTCCCCCAACTCGCCATGAAATGTTGTATCGAGCAGTTCTAAAGGTTGTAATCTCCAGGGACTACGCAGGGTGCCGTATCCCATGGACACTAGTGTTAGTTTAAATGGTGAGTGGTCAGAGTATGTTCAAAACAAATGTTTGATATTAGTTACCGAAGGGCCCAGTCCACGGGAAATCAGACAATAGTCTAGGCGGGCCCAGGAAACAGCTAGCGCAGTGAAGTGTGAACCTTCCTTTTTATGAGGATAAACGTAGCGCCAGGCATCAAGTAAGCTAGTGTCCGTCATTATACCCTGTAATGCCTCACGCAATCTATTATAGTGATGTGGTGCTCTGTGAGACCTATCAATAGCTGGGTTGAGTGGGATGTTAAAATCTCCCCCCCTATATGATATGAGTATAGCCTACATCCATGATCTTCCCCCAAAGTGTAGTAAAGAAGTCCGGGGTATCAACATTAGGGCCATAGCAACAGGCTAATGTGACCGATTCAGTGCCTAGACGCCCCCATGTGAGACTGCATCTACCATGTTGATCTGACAATGTCCCAGCCAGGGCAAAGTGGGTAAGTTTTTTTTAAAAGGATGGCCGTCACTCTAGCATATATGGAGTAAGAAGAGCATATCCTATGGTCAGCCCATGTGTGTGCAAAGTTGGTCGTGTGTCGGGGATTGATGTGAGTCTCTTGGAGTAGCGCAATTTGTAGTTGGTGCCGATCCAGATATGCTAATACCTGGTGGCGTTTGCTGGGAACTCCCAACCCTCTGACATTCCATGTGACAATCTGCACTTACTGGTGCGCGAACAAACTAGCCATGTGGACTTGGTACCTGCGGTGGATGGCATTGTGACACTGACAATTGCTGGAAAAAATAGGAGTGAAACTGCATTTGTCTGTCATGCTTTGTCTTGTGGATAACCAGAATCTTAAAAACGAACACCCTTCCTCCCCCCTTTCACTGAAGCATCCCAATCATGCCAGAATTACCCTCCCCTCCACTCCCCCCACTCAAACACCAAAATAAATCATAAACAGGCTGCATGTAACTTCACAGTAAAGTACAACGGGGAAATGCCCTTGGGGGGGAATCGTCTAGGTTCATACACGTGGACCCCTCGCTCTCAATGAGCTAAAGTGATGGAGTTAGTGACCTCTAAGAGAGCGGAGGGTGCTCGGCGTTAAACGGCTCATGGATCCAATACCTTACTTCTCTGTTCTGTAGTGATGAACAATCTTACTCTGAATGGTGTATAGTTCAGCAGTACCTCAATGTCATGTCTGTACTGTGCCTTAACGAGCACAAGGTGTATATAGTCCATATGCTACAAGTGATAGTTACTCTGTAGGTGGCGATGCGGATCTGAGTGAAGCATCCGGCGAGCCAGAGGTATTGTTTTGACGTTTAAGGCGATTCAAGAAGTCATCCACTTGTTGAGGTTTAGTGAAGAATAGTGGTTTACCTTGGTGTGTGATTCTCAACCGGGCAGGATATAGCAGCGTATAATCTATTTGTGCTTGACGAAGCTTTTGCTTAGCGGGTAGGAACTTGCGTCTTTCCTCCTGAACAGATGCTGTAAAGTCCGTATATATGGTGAACGTATTTCCCTCAAAGCTGAGCTGCCGTTTCTCTCGTGCTATTCGGAGAGAACATCTCGATCCCAATAATTGAGAAGCTGGGCGATGATAGGCCTGGGCGTGCTTCCAGGTGTTGGTATAGGACCCAATAATCGATGTGCCGGTTCTACAATAAATTGGGAAGAGAGGGCTTCAGCACCAATTGTCGCTAGCAACACTTTTTCAACGTATTCCTCCATCTTCCCAGTGTTGGTTCTTTTCGGGATGCCAAGAACGTGGATGATGTTGTGACATGGTCCACCCTCCGTTCAGGAGCCCCAGGGACAGCGTGCAATCAGGGTAGCGCTTTTCAATTAAGGCCAACTCTCAAACTGTTCAACACCGCATGCACCTATGCGCTGGGCACTCGCAAGAGGGTTCGGTCGTTTCTACTGCACCTGGAGGCCCGTACCTTAGCGCTTGTCTTTTGCGGTGGGCGGCACCTTGTTTCATATGCTGATTCACGGTCTCTTCTTCTCCCAGGGTGCAATATCGCGGCCTTTGCTGGGGGGGCTAGGACTCATGCTTAGGCGCTTTGGGGCCCGCTATGGTAGCATTTTATTTGAGGGTTAACGCTAATTTTTAGCCCTTGTGCACGCCTCATTTGTCGGCTATGTTGCGGCCCTCTCTGGGGGGGCGAGGCATCGAGTACAGCGTCTTTTGGCCCGTAAGGGGCAGCGATTTCCAACGGCTATAAAGGGAGTGCTGGGGGAGGAGCCAAGATGGCGACCGGAGCAGACGTGTAGTCGCCCGGCTCCACCGGCCCTTGAGCTCCGTAATGGTATCCTGATTTCCATCCTGGTCGATCCCGTTGGCAGATCGTGTGTGACGATGCGCTGATTATTTCGATCCTTTCCCGACATTTCAGCCTGCCCGGATACGGGAGATATTTGTAATGCTGCCCCCCGCCCTGGACCCTCGCCTGCAATGCCGTTCGTCACCGGCTCTTGGAGGCTCAGTGATGGCCGGACCAGCCGCGTAGCGCCTAGGACTTAGATGTGGTGCCTTTTCACGAGATGCGGTCATCTCTGCGCTACTGCCGAGGTCCATCGCAAGCTGTGCCTGTAACGTGATGGCCGAGAGGGGAAGCCCAGAGGGAGCGGATTCCGCGTTCTGAGTTGGAGGTGAGCGGAGTGGGGGTCGCAGCGGTCCGGCTCACCGGTGGCTGTCGATTTTTCATCCGGTGCCCTGCCTGATGCGAAGCGGTTCTATGGGATGGGCGATTGACTGCGTTTGACCCTGGTAGCATTGGAGTCCTGAAGTGGTGCGTGATTGTGCTATATCCCCCCCGGCCACTCTACCGCACTACCGGAACCATGACCTCGTTTGATCACCCGTGGCTTGGGGGAGTTCGCCCATCCCGGCCCGTGGACGCTCTCATCCTGCCAGCATTGTGCACCAGATTGCAGGCGCCGGCTCTGGAAATTGATACGCAGAAATTGCAGCCTCCACCATCTTATGGATCCATCCTGATCGCCCTGCGTGCGTTACACTCGGAGATGCGTGATGGCCTCCGGGCACTGTGTGGGCAATGTGATAACATTAGGTCCGATGTGGGTCGCGACCGTAACGTCTGTTTCCAGCGAGGTGTGCATTTGCCTTTGCCGATTTATGGGGATACAGTGTTTCTCTGTGACTATGGTGACTCTGTACTTGCTGCTGACTCTATCGGCGCTGACGGCCGTCTGCCCTCCAGCTCCGCGTCTGATACATTGTCTCCCCTTCCCTCGGAGCCTGACTCATTGTTGCCTGTAACATCGCGCTTGTCTATGAATCCGGCTGCACGACTTTTGGTTCCTTTGTCGGCTTTTATGCTGTGGCCTTCGCCTTTTCCCCTGCGGAACCTCTATCTTCCGGATGCCCTGATGGAACTGTGTACGGTGAACAAAGGACCCTCTAACGATTGTCGGCGGCCATTTTGTGCTCCTGTTTTGTCTTCTTCCTCCAAGCGGCCATGCTGTCCCTTTGTGCACCGGGGGATGGGCTCTCATGGGGTAGCACGCTTAGAGTTACATCCGCGATCGGGTCAGGGCTAGGCTGTTTTTTGTTGCTACTGATTTGCGGGCTGAATGGGATGGGGTTGGAATTGATTATTATGTATCATGTGCACGCATCGCACGATAACTTCTTCCAGCTGCTTTGATATTGTTAATTGATTTTGTACTGGTGTTCTCGTGATGGAAGATATATACGGTGTGGGAATTCGTGGGTGGCCGGTAACTCCGGGTGACCTGCTATCGAATGGGCTCCTTCCCAACTTCTTTTCCCCTCCTCCTGTAATATATGTCTCCTTTCTCTTTCTGTTCTTCTCTTTCTTCTTTATTTCGGGTACTCTTTTGGGGCGACAGACACATTGCAAGGGGGGGGGGGTAGGCCGTAGCCTTTGCATGCTTGTAGGGTGGGGGGATGCTCTTTTGCTTTTTTGGTTTCTATGGGCCTTTTTCTTTATGTTATGGATCTTCTTCTTTCCCCTTTTTCTTTGGGTCCTGATTGAGTTGTGAGGGGGTGGGTAGCATCTGGCGCACTACGCGTGCTGCGGTTGTCTATCCTTAGGTACTGTTATGGTGCCGCCATTTTGATGATGTCTTCATGCCTGTTGGACTCTTGGCTGCGCACTGCCCACTCTACTTCTGATTGATGTGTTTGGTCCTTGACCCTTTCTAGTCTTTCCTCTCTCTTTTATTACCCTCTCTTCTCGTTATTATTTCTTTTCTTCCTTCTATATTTCGGGTGAATCTGGGCGACAGGCACGCTGTTAGTGGGGTAGACCGTAGCCATTACAGTGATGTAGGGTGGGTGGGTGTTTGTTGTTTTAGTTTGTTTTATTCTATGGTCCCTTTTTGTCTTCTTCAGGGGGTGGGCTGTGTCCCTTGGTGTTTACTCCTTTGTCTCGTTAGCGTCTGCGCTTTCTCCTTTCTCGGGGCGGATGGGCTATACGTATGCGTCCACTTTATTTGTTTGTCGGTAATCTTGTCTATTTTGTACCTGATGTGGACGTATGTTGTCCTTAGGCTCTGCCCTACTGTGTCATCGGCTTGCGTGGGGGGCTGATCCCTTCCGCCTCCCCCTGTCTTTCTTTTCGGTATATGTTGCATGACGCGCTGGTAGATATGGTTACTGCCTCCTTTATATAATGTAAAATGTAACCTCTTTATCCTGGCGCTTGGCGATGTTGGATTGATGCTTCCATCCTGTATTCATCCTGTCGTATACATTACTATGTTTCTTGATTCTCCTGACTTTGCGGCCGGCCCCTGTGGTTGTAGGCCAGCGCTTGTACTTCTACCTGTTTTTCAATAAAGGTTTTCAAAAAAAAAAAAAAAAAAAAAAAAAAAAAGGGAGTGCTGATATCGTGCTGGGAGTGCTGTATGCATGATTTCAAGACTGTTAGGAGGATGGCTGGCCCAGGGTCTCCGAGGGGCAGTGCACCAGGGGGTTAGATGGGAGATCGATCATCCATCAGTGCACGCAGGAGGCGATGATGGTCTCGAGTCATTTTTGTCCTGGGGATAGAGCGCGGACTCTCAGTTCAATGAAGGGTTCTATCCCGGTGTTGCACTATCCTCGCTCCAAGGGGCAGGAGATGGTAATTGTCTTGACTGAGGTTTAATATGTGTTTTATAGGCACGTGTATACTGCAGTCTGGTTCGCCTATGCACAAGCATTCCGACCACCGCTTTCACAGCTGACATGAGTGGAGCGGGAGCTTGCTTGTCTACAATGTCTGGAGGAGGGGCCCGGGCACGGTTGCGGCACCACTAGGAGAGTTTCTGTTAGGCAATTACAAGGCCCTGTCTGTCCCTCACAGCAAACCTGGTGTCAGCGTGTCCTGGCTTCTCCGAGTGCAGCGCCCAAAAGGGGCAGTCTCACACGTGGACCACAGCATCCTTGCAGGGAGCCATCTTGAAGAGCAGCAGGTTGAGTGCCAGGGTCTCCCCTGAACTTCCTGTGAAGCAGCGCAGAGTTCACCACGGAGAATAGAAGGGCTGGGGCGAGTAGACACACAGGTCCCGCTCTTTCAGACCGAGGAACTGTACGCTCCTGAAGAGTCGTGCGAGTGTGTAACAGGCACGTCCGGTCGTGACTCGTAAGCACAACGAACATCTCAGCTTTCATCCTGGTGCAACCATTTCACAATGTTCACTTTTATGCCATGTGTTTATGTGTAATTTTATGCTGTTTGGATTTTTTCACACTTGGTTTCATCTATAATTAAGTGGGACTTGCTATCCGTGCAAGTTTAGTTTGAGTCTGTTGAGGTGAATGCAAACATCAACACATTTCCTGTGTTTTCCAGGTGTGGGGCGGACACGGGGGACAGAGGGTGCTTGGCAGCTTGAAGACCTGGGAGCTGGGTGAGTATGAGTGTTGGCAGGTGGTTGGCAGCTCGGCCAGGGGCACGGCTGTTCTTGTTTTGAAGTAGAGCTTCTCACTCCATTTGGCCAGTACTTTACCTCACTGGTTCATTAGTCCGTCACTTCACATGGACCTACTTTACAGATGCTGCGCTAGATACTGAGCTGTTATTTGGCTGGAATGTTCATGTCCGTGATAGGCCGGGGCGATAAAGCTTTGTTTTGGCAGTCTTCCAGGTCAGCACTTGGTTCAGTTTAATAGAGTCTTATAAATAGAGTGAGGGAGTTGAGAACCCGGCAACTTTAAAGGCCTGAGGGCCCTCCCGTGATGGTGCTTTTTAGCGGTGGTACGTTGCCGGAAGGGTTTTGTGCTCCAATTGGGGCATCGTCTGATGGCTACATGAGTTTTTCCCGCCTTCTCACGGGCTTGGTAACGAGAAAGTGTCTTGAGTCGACGACACTGTTGCGCTCTATCATGGAAAGGTCAATTCTGGCAACTCACCTCATTGGCAGCTATCTTCTTGGCGGCGTTTCCACTCTAAATTTTGCCTTTATATAGCGCAGACGTTACCCTATGGTGTCAAGCGCTTCACAATAGGAACAGAACGGATACATGGGAGCACTATAAGTGAACACCTTACAAAAGCAAACGCTAAGTTACATGATGCATAGTGACAAACACTGGCAAATTATACAAGAAGGAGGCTACAGTGCTTTCCAGGAGGAGAAAGTGACATGAGTGCAAGTTACAAAGCGTACAGGTACAAGTAGAGGTATAAGACTGCAATACATGGCAGACAGTAAAACACAAGAACAAACATACGTAAGCAATGGTGGCACTTGTGCAAGACCCGGAAGCAAACCCAATGTAAGAGGTAGCAAACAGTGGGTTACAATATATAAGTGACGTGTGCCTGTTTCAAAAGAGTACCTAAAAGAGGTAGAAGGATAATACTGCAATAATTGGCACTCTCTAACCACAAGATCACTCTGGGAAGACACGTCCATTGCAAGGAGAATAGAACTTGCTATATTAAAGGTCTCCCTTTAGATATTAGTGAGGGCATGTATGGCATTTGTAATTGTCGTTAAAGGAGGGGAACTTTGAGGTCAGCTTGAAGGCCGGGGATGAGGAGGTGTTCCTAGGTAGAACCGTAAGGGGATGGGTTAGATGTGATTCTAACTCACACACACCAAAGTGCAATGGTCATCATCTGACTTCGCATTTGAATAATGGACTTGTTTTCAAGACACAACACTACACTATTGCCTCCGGCGCTACAGAAGGGTTTGCCCTCCCCCCCCCCCCCCACCTCCTTCCGAGAATGTAATACGGACAAACTAATTCTCGTAGCTGACAAACAGGCTTGGCCTTGGGAGCGTGGGGGGCATTGTTAGCCCCTGCCTCATCAGAGAATATATTTGGTACTTGAGGGGGGGCAGGGCTTCTAATGGATGTTTGATGTCTCACATGCAGGAACCGCACTGGCGAACCGCCCGACCCACATGGGGGGCCACCTGGATTATCAACAGGTATGAGGGTAATGCACACTGGGGGGGGGCTGTGAGCTAGGGTCTGGGACCCCAGGTTCTCCCCAGGAGTCCTTACGGTCTCTGTTGTGGGGAGCGCAAGTTATGCCCCAGGGAAGTATTCATTGGTAGTCAACTGGTGAATCTGAGCAGAGCAGGCGTTTCCTGTGCAATAACGGGAGGTTTTCTCTTTTAAAACAACTGATGAGTCTGGGAAATTTGTGATTTACAAGGAAATTATTGGGGTGTTCGCTTGGTAAGCAATGGCAGAGTGTGGGCAAATCTTGCATCCCATGTGACAAAATTGAAATGCGTTTTCTTTTGAACAAATGGTGGGTCTGGGCAGATCATGCATCCCGTGTGCAATAATGGAATGTGTTCTTTTGTACAGCAACTGGTGCGCAAGTAAGGGGCTCTGATCCTGGCGATCAAGTAGCAAAAGGCTTACCGGTCAGTGCTGGTGAGGGGCTGTTTTCATGGATTTGTTTTCTCTTCCAGAAATGCACAGGTTTTATTCTATAATGGTCAAACCACGCCTAGCAGACCGGCCTGCCAGGGCTTGGAGCAGGTACAGGGGAAGAACACACTGGGGCCAGTGTGTGGGGTCCTGGGTCAGCGCGTCCAGGATTGGAGTGTAACATTTTTCTAATTTCAGGACAATCGGATCAAGTACACATGCACCACTCTAAGAAGTACAGGTGGGAACGGAAGCAGGAATAGCCAAGGCGTGCTCCGGGCCAGGAGCCTGAATGCTGTTCCTGGTTAAGTGCTCTTGGGGGGCAAGGTGGCAACTCAGTTCAGACTGCTTGTACGGGAGAAGTAGAAGCAGTGTTAAGTGTAGCGGTTGTGCAATTTCCATGACTCCTTACACTTCAGCTCAGTTGTGCTCATTTTCCTTATTCAACTACTGGCCTCAACTCATAGATGACAGGAGGGATAACCACACGGGTAGATTGGCAGAAGACTGATATGGTAATCATTAGGGAGGTGCCCAGGGGTCTTTTCCAGATGTTATCTGTAGGTCAGTACTTGTGACACACTATAGGGTTGGCACAGAGCAGGGGAGAGGGCCTGTCGGTGGTCAGGAGCAACGGTATTGTCAAGTTTAGACTTCCGTAAGTGCGGCTTTTTGGCCCATGCTGTGACATTCACATAAGTTGCATCACAGCATCACCAGTTTCTTATACTCCGGCACATTGGCACTATGGTGATGCGGGATCAATTTGCACAGAATATTTTGCCTGATTTAGCCACACATACATCCTCCGGTCTGACCCCACTTGGACCGTCTAGTCTGACTCCGCGCCGGGTCTGGATGATACAATAAGACTATCTGGTCTATTTCTCTGGACACTGGTTGGTGCGTTTGGCCATGTAGGCAATTGTTTTACTTATTTTACTTGTAGGGTCCGGATGTGGGCAGGCAAATTCGAACCGTCAAAAATTCAACAACTTGGGTTGACACGCAGTGGAGGGCCCTTGGCCAAGGCCACTGGTAAGCTTTCACCTAGACAGTAATTTAGTTGATGGTTATGTTATTTAGGTACTAAAGTAAGGTTTCATCTTGCAGTTTTCACTCGCCAGGGAGTACGAGTGATGAAGTAACAGTTCCCCTAGCTGCACAACATGTGTATACAGTTGTATAGGGTGCTTGTTAAAAGCTTCATAGGGTCCAAAGAGTGCCAGACAAAGGGGGACGAATAGTACAAGTGATAAACACGAGGAGATTCTGTACACAGTGTTAGAAGGGACGTGCCTAAGCTAACCACAATCTGGCCTTATACTCATGTCGGAGAAGATAGCGGCCGGACAGTGGGCGGTCCAACTGATGTAATATGTTTAGGGTTGCAAGCATGCACCAAGAAACGGATCGTCAAGATCGCCAAGTCAGACAGTAAGTCCCGTCCTATAGCCAGGCTCTGGCGGTAGCGGCCAGCTATTTTGTGGGTTGGGGTGCAACATGCTGAGGGGAGCATGGGGGCAGAGCTTTATCTGGCATAAATGATTGAAGAAGGATTGTTGGGCGTTCCCCCTGCTCTAATCAGGCAAGTATTCATTCGTGGGTTTACCCTCTTGTTTCACGGCAAGTATGCGTGGACACCCGTGCTTAGGGCACATACCGCATGGCAAGATAGTCACCTAAGGGGGGGGGGGGGATTTCGCCTCTTCAGGCCTTGCCAGGACAGGGTTAGCCAATCACAATAGCTTGAGCCTGTAGAGTTTATAATGTTAGAAACTTAGACTGGGGTGTACTGGGCCAAAAACCCCTCGCCTGTGCTGCGGGGGGCAGCGGGCTGTAGGTGTCTTTGAGGGACGGGCAAGGGCATTATAGGTCTGAAGTGCGTATCACAGAATTTACTCTATCCCAGATGGGTACCAGCGGATCCACCATAAAGACCAATAAGGGAAACTTGTGACACAGTTTGGTAGTTCGACACCATTCTGGTGTAAGTATCTAGGGTCACAAGTGGATAGCAGGGTCCGGGCATCTGTGACCAGTCGAAGGTTCAGCAAGCAGGGTAGGCTGCGTAGGTTGACACTTCACGAAATGGTGCAGCGTCTATTGACGGGCACAATACACTTATTCCCTCAAACCTGTTGTGACACCTTGCTGTGTGCACCAGGGATAATTTGATAACTATGAATTTGTCTGGTCATTGTGGCGTAGTTTTGCACCAGTAAAGAAGACCACAAAGAACATACAGTGGGAATTAGCTAACAGTGGGGACAGGTGAAATTCAGTGCTCGGAAATCCCGCCCGGCTCTGTAGGCAAGGCGCTCGGCAGGAGAGGCGATGGAGCCAGCGCGCAGGAAGTTCCTCTGGGCTATGCGTAAATTCAATGGGCAGAGGAGACTGGGCATCTTTAGACTTGGGGGGCTACACGCCAAACACTAGGGGTGTTTGGAGGACAAGGTGGTACTTCTGCCCAGTATAAGCATGGACCTGTTCCTGCTGGTTAGGGAGAGGCCCTAGGGATACCAGGATGTAAGTAGGTATGCCGGCCATGGTGGGACGCCCCGGTTGCGACGGTCGCCACACCCATGGCTGTAGCGGAGTTACAGGGCGATCCAGAGGTGGAAAGGTAATCAGGGGTACCCTCTTCAGGAGCACAAAGAGTGCTGAGGCCTAATATCCCCAGGAAGTCTGTGCGGTAGACCCTTGGGTGAGACGGCACCCAGTCTATCCCAGTCTATCCTACGGGCGGTTGGAAAACTGTACAACCTGGGGTCGCTTGACCGCTCCGCCCCTCGAAGGGGGGGGCGTGAGCAAGAGGGTGGACCGATGGTTCACCGGAAGTGAGTGGGAGTGGCTATCCACTCACCACAACCGCTAAGCAACGATTGGCTAAGGCCACGATGCAAGTTGGCCCATCAGGTGGTAGGCCGCGAGGGACGGCTTGCCTTTGGATCCCCTGTAAGAGAACCCACCATGTTGGCATATGTGTATGCTAATAAACCTGCAGCAATTTTCTCCCAACAAAAAGTTGTCTTGTCTGCTTATTTATGCTACATGTATGTTGCTGCGGGAGGGCTGGTGAGTGGGCCGATATTGGCACTATCTATAATGCAGCCTCGCCGTCGGTAAATTGCTTAGTGGCGATAGTCCGGTCCCGGTTTTGCAGGTGCCTGCGCAGCAGTGCAGCTACGCAGGAAATGGCAGGCCTGTCTCTCCAAGATAAGAGGTCGCCTCGGCGTGTTTCGCACTGCGTGTCGGAAGGGTAGGTACTGAGGCGAGATACGAGAGAGGCGCTGTCCCGTTGATATTCAAGGGAAATGTCAATATATTTTGCGGTTCAAACTGGAGGCAGATCTCCGCGCACTCTCCCCTCCGTGCAGATCAATGTAGTTAGCGGCTATCACCGCCTGGGCCTAGGCACCTCGGAGGCGCCTCCGGGCTCCCGTGAAGCGTTCTGCCCAGCACCAGCCCCGGCCAGAACAGGCACCTTCTGCGGTGGCGATTCAGAAAAGGGGGTGGTGATGAACAGAGTGTCTGAATTAAGCAGACCACTCTTACCCAGTCCAAAGATCAGGGCTTGATCCATCACCGTTATTTATCTCACTGCCCCATCCCAGCTCAGAACCTGGCAATATGCAAATTAGTCTGTCCCTGGCCCAGTGCATCATGGGAACAGGGCAGACCAAACTACCAAGCCAATTCTTCACCAGAAAGGAGACAAGCTACCGGGGACCGGTTTCTGGCATTTCAGCCTCTTCGGCCCGGCTTGCTTGAATCCTGATGGAGCAGTGAGAAAGGGACTCATGTCTGAGTATACCCTGCCACACCTATAGTGGCCAAAAACGATTCAGAAAAGGGGGTGGTGATGAACAGAGTGTCTGAATTAAGCAGACCACTCTTACCCAGTCCAAAGATCAGGGCTTGATCCATCACCGTTATTTATCTCACTGCCCCATCCCAGCTCAGAACCTGGCAATATGCAAATTAGTCTGTCCCTGGCCCAGTGCATCATGGGAACAGGGCAGACCAAACTACCAAGCCAATTCTTCACCAGAAAGGAGACAAGCTACCGGGGACCGGTTTCTGGCATTTCAGCCTCTTCGGCCCGGCTTGCTTGAATCCTGATGGAGCAGTGAGAAAGGGGCTCATGTCTGAGTATACCCTGCCACACCTATAGTGGCCAAAAACGATTCAGAAAAGGGGGTGGTGATGAACAGAGTGTCAATTAAGCAGACCACTCTTACCCAGTCCAAAGATCAGGGCTTGATCCATCACCGTTATTTATCTCACTGCCCCATCCCAGCTCAGAACCTGGCAATATGCAAATTAGTCTGTCCCTGGCCCAGTGCATCATGGGAACAGGGCAGACCAAACTACCAAGCCAATTCTTCACCAGAAAGGAGACAAGCTACCGGGGACCGGTTTCTGGCATTTCAGCCTCTTCGGCCCGGCTTGCTTGAATCCTGATGGAGCAGTGAGAAAGGGACTCATGTCTGAGTATACCCTGCCACACCTATAGTGGCCAAAAACGATTCAGAAAAGGGGGTGGTGATGCGGGGGTGGTGATGCGGTGGCAGCAGGCTGCGGGGGTAACTGCTGAACGGATCATGCGATGTGCACCAAACTCAGACCGCAGGTGCATAAGCGTTCAGTCACAGAGACATTAGGTATTTTGCGCTTAGGGTATCCAGAATAGGAAAATTAAATGGATGACTGCACCGAGCTGCAGGAGCCTCACAACAGTGGGGTCATCTTGCTTGTGCGCCACATAGTGCCCCCAAGTGTAGTAATCTTTCCTTCGAGCATTCCTACGGGGCAGGGTAAAGTGGCAGTGCAGGTCTAAGAGCCTCAGGCAATCAGGTCCGCTGCCATTCAGAGCGGAGAGTAGGCATTCATATTCCCATTGCAGGTGTTCAATCGGCCCGAAAGACCAGAAGCTCCTTGAGCCCAAGTAACTAGTTCCATGTAAGTGCCAGATTCATGCGACATATTTAGATATCTATTAGGTAAATATTTAAAATTAGGAAATGTATCCTGTGCAGAGGATAAAGTAGGGTTGTAACCCACGTGGAACAATACAAGACATTCTTTTGTTGGGTTATAGCAGTGCAGCGCAGACGGAACCAATCTGTTAATTTTATTGAGTGGGTTGTGCAATTTCACTGTCTCTTGGAGCCAGAGAGCAGTTGTGACATCCTTGTGATCTTTCCAATCTAGAAATACTAGCATGGACAGAATTGCCCATAGTTTATTAGGGGCCTTAGACGTATAATATATAATCTAATAATCTTCAAACTGATAACAAGGGTGCAACTGGAGCTTTACCATAGTCAAGATTTAAAGCTTGGTTAAGAAAATAATTTCTTTTGAAACGTTGCCCTTGCGTGGGCCTAGAAACACTGTCAAGTAAAATAGTTGCAAAATATGTATTGCATACTTAAGGAAACTTGTCACGATCATGCAACAAGGGCATCCTTCATTTTAAATGGGCCCATGTTCTGGTCAGAGTGTATAGGTCCAACTGGACCACTAGGAAACATTGTAAAAGGTGTCATGTTATTCTTAAATGAAGAAGTTGCACGCTTGCTCATGATGCAAAGGGAAAGAGTTACACTATTACATTTTTGCAGCCAAAAAGTGACACATATAAAAAAGCAGAAGGACGGATTTTACTGTGGAAATTACTTGGATAATATCTTCTGTAGTAAAATAATAAACTTGGTTAAATGAGGCTGGTGTACTGTGCTTTCGAGAATCGTCAACTTTGGCTCCAAACACGTTGTACATCTAAAACAGTCAGACAGTACTTTGATAAGACACGGTGACTATTAAGTTTACTTTATATGAGGGTAGTGTCTAAAGTTTTATATATGTACAGCACGATTTTGTCAAAGGAAGCTCTGGATAGATTGTAAACTGTATGTTATGATGTGTTACCTTTAGACAGGGATTACTTCATTTTACAGACTATACTTTCCACGGTACAGTGACATTTATCACTAGTTTAGGTTAATTTGCCCAACTTTTGTCTTAATAGGCAATTTTTCATAGATTGCATTTTATTTTAAACTAATTTGAACCTCATGAGTACATTAGAAAAAATATATATTTACTGAATATTTTGTTGAGTGGTTGGCGTTCATAGGTGCACTTTAAATTGAATTTGTCTAGTGATCATGCATCCTTTCCTCTTGCCTGCAATGCTGTCCATTCACTTTACTAATCATTAACAAGCACTGTATTTATCATGCAGTATCTCACCTTCAAGAACTCCCACGCTGGCTCCTTACACTTCTTCTCGATCTCTGTTACAAGGGCTTTGAGAGAGGCTCTTTGATAATGTAGCTTGAGTTCATCGTCTACTTCAGTCACATCCATTTCGAATTCCATCTCCAATTTAGTTTGCTCTTTTTCCCTCAGGAGCTTGTGCAGCTGTTCAATCTCAGCCTCAATATTCTTCATCTCAGTTCCCAACTTGACCTGTCAAAATAAGTTGTTTAAATGTTGTGGATGTTCACAAGAATACCAGCCACCATATGAAAGAAAGGATGGACTTCAGGAGCGGTCCAATAGCATACTTTTTTTGAAATAGGAGACTTGCAACGTCTCCCTTTGTGTAGGTTTTTCATGTTGAGGAAAGTTAGGACAAACATCTTGGCAAGCCTGTTGAGGTCACTAGTAATGCAGATAAGTAAGATTGATCAGTGGACCAACGCATCCAGGTCAGCAGAAACTAAAGAGGGTTAGATGGTGTGAGCATTCACACGAACAAAACCGGTCACAGTGATAAGTCTGGTGGAGTAAGTGGAACGGTCACAGCAGAACTTAGGGAAATGGCTGATTTTTAATTCTAACAATATGTGTAGAGGATGCACAGCTAGTCGTGCGATGATTTTTAATTCTCCCCCCAAAGCTTTCCTTAATTTAAAATACTCAAAAGAATACATATTGTTAAGCTTGTTTTAGCAGACAGTAAAGCAGAATAGAGAGTTCAGTAGACCAGTCATCCACTGCAAAGATCTATAGGTACCGTGAAAGTTACAGGTTAGTCGCAACATGCCCATTCAAGCTTGAATCGTTGAGCGGAAAATATTTCATTCATTCAAGACTTTATTTCGGTTAGTTTTAACCATCAAAGTACATAAGAAAACATAAGCATTTTTAAGGCAGTTCATTGGAATTATATATACTAAAATACATTGTCTAAAATTCAGAGGGGAGAAGACAAAAGGTTAAGACTATAAGACTTTAAATTAGTTTAAAAAAAAATTAAAAAGTTAAAATAGCGTTAGCTGATCCACTTAATTTTCAAGTCTCTACAATGTATACATATGTGCCATCTTCGAGTAAGCAGTTTCCTTCTAATAGTCCACATAGAGAACAAAAACTTGGTTACGGCAAACACTATCACTGGGTTTGTGTCTGTCTTCATAATCCTAAGGAAGACTAAATAGTTCCTGATGCCCAGGTTATTGCACAATTGAATTATCCACTTTCTCCGTAACAGTGAATAGGCTGGGCAAAAAAGGGTAACATGGAGGATTGTTTCTTCTTCTGTTGAGTAGCCAGGGCACAAATGTGCGGGGCATCCCGTCCACCTATCAGTAACAGAATAAAGGGGCAGTGTTCCAAATCTAAACTGTAAAGTAGAGCTTCTTCGCTAGAGTAGGTTGAATTACATCTATTGCATGTTCAAAACTGTAAGATGACTTATGATTCAGGAAGGCACCAGTCAAGCTTGTGGGTGTAATTGAGCAGAATGTCTTCCTGAGATTGAAGTCCTTTATAGTGTTGGACAGTATTTTCTTAGAAATACCTGCACAGGACTCCTCAGGTTTTGACCATAAGTTTTCGTAACCAATCAGAGCGAAGGACTGCCTTACAAAACGCAGCCATGGAATCCTACCTGCTCCTGGGGAAGCCAGCACCACCTTTAATTCCTCCTTGTAGCTTTCCAGCTCAGGGGTGCTCCACAGCCTCCTCTAATAGAGTAATGGACGTGAGGCTGTAGCTTCAGCAATAGGACTAATGTTCAAATCCAGCCTAAGTGGAACAAGTGGAGTATTTCTGGGCAATGTTAGGATTTGCCTAATAAGGTTGTTTTCTGTGGTGGTTAACTCAATAGGAGGAACGTGCCCCCAAAGTTCAGCCCCATAAAGAGAAGAAGACCTAGCTTGAACTTTGAAAATTTCCAGTGGGGCACTAACAGTTTTATAAGCACAGTTTTTTTGAACTTTTAAAATCCCCCCCAGTTGTCGGAGTTAGTTTTAGGTTGGCCTTGTACATTTGTGCGCCCCAACCCATTCTATCGTTAAGGGTTAGACCTAAACAGTCAAAGGTTGGGACTCTTTCTAATGGTCTACCGTCCATCATAGGATGGGGACAGTTAGTGGTTTTGGCGTTAAATACCATATACTTAGTCTTATCGATTTTAACTACCAGGTTTCTTTGGTTACAGAATTTAGTGAACTGGTTGAATACCCTCTGCATGCCCATGGGGGATTTTGAAAGCAGCAAGGTATCATCCGCGAACATTATTGCGGGAAATCTCTGAGAGGCCAATTTCGGGGAGTCAATATCCTTAATGGTTAGTAGATCTTCTATGAGCCCGTTGAGAAAGAGGGAAAAGAGGGTTGGGGCAAGCACACAGCCCTGCCTGACCCCCTTCTCAACCGGGAAGGGCCCAGTTAGTTGGCCTTGCTTTCCGAAACGTACTCTGGCAAAAGTGCCATCATGGAGGAGTATAAATTGGTAGCATAGGTATGGTGGTACCCCCATGGATAGTAGAATTGACCAGAGTTGGTTTCGATCCACCAAATCGAATGTTGACTTTAGGTCCACGAACGTTAAGTATAAGCTTCCCCGGTCCAGAACAACTTGCTTCCAGTAAAGAACCTGGAGCCGAAATAGTTGGTCTGTTGTGGACGTTTTGGCCCCAAACCCTGCCTGAAGCGGAGTCAAAATGTTGTTCTCATTGACCCAGTCCAATAAACGTTGTAAGAGTAGTCTTGCATAGATTTTTTGACTTACATCGATAAGGCTAATTGGCCTATAATTTGATGGTTCGAGCGGAGAACCCTTCTTGTAGATGGGTATTATCTCCGCCCCCAACCAAGTGCCTGGGGGAGGGAGGCCCTGCAAGATTGCATTGTATAATAGTAGTAAATAAGGGGCCCAAACTACCGGTTCCTCTTTAAAGAGGTCGCCTGGGATCCTATCTAACCCAGGCGCTTTATTGGGTTGTAGGCTATGCACTGCGATGTGGACCTCATCCAAGGTAAAAGGCGGTGTAGATCAATTGGGATCCATGACCAGCAAGGATGAAGGGGCTACACTTTTTAGAGTTGGGGGGATGGAATAGAGCTCTTTAAAGTGCAGAGACCAAGACTCTTTGTGAATATTTGGATCAATCGAGGTCCTACCTTCTGGTTTCCCGGTATGGACGAGATTCCAAAAGGTCCGTGTATCTTTGGCCTAGAGTGCAGATCTGATGGCGAGCCACGGTTCTTCTTCCCACTCTGTTTTTGCGTTAAAAATCATTAGCTTGTAAGCGCGCCTAGCTTCAGACACTGCGACAGGCGTGCCTTGTTTTAGTGCCCTAAGCAGTGCGTGCTACAAGACTCTACAGCCCTTATTAAACCCGGGGTGTTTGGTAGCCGGGGGCTTAGGTTTAACAGATGCTGTTTTATAAAAAGAGTTCGCCAATAGGGCGGTAAGTTCCTCATGTAGTTCTGATAGGAGCCTATGCACGCTGTTTCCAGATGGGAGAGCCATAATAGAGTTTGCCCTTTCTAACAGAGGTATTAAGCTCAAGTACAATTTACCCATGTCTTCAGTGGACTTCATGTTAGCCCATCGGATTCTCCTCCCACCTTGGGTTATTCTAAGGTCGCTGGTTTCGTGGATTTAATTACCCTCGGTGGTCAGATTAAAATTCATCTCAGTTGAATAAAATAATCAATTACTGAAGTACGCCCCATCCCACAGTAAGTTGGTTGCCCAGGACTGTTCCCCTGTAGTCGCCCATTACATGCGCTTATAGAAAAGGAATAGGTAATTGAAGTTAACTGAAGTACCAGGGCTGACCATTGTTTTGCTGGGTATACGTTCGGGCGAGGAATTGACCATATTTCATCCTCATCTGTTGAGATCCGGGGAACTCCAATAAGTGGTTCGTAATGACAATTGAAGTCACCACCGAATAATTATATTTTAGTCTAGTAAGATTATAACTCTTTATCAGCTCACAGAAATACAGTATGTGGTAATGAGGCGTAATTATGTTTTTTAATATGACCTACGAATTTAATAAAAACAAATAGCATTTCCATCAAAAGAGAACGATCTTCACCTTCCCTGTGGGCCATAGGACTAAACCCTACATAATGCCAAAAGTGGTTCATCAGCTCAGATGTCTCTGGAGGATTATTAGGCATTGCCAACAGGTCAGTTAAGATTAATAGTAAACAAGACTGAATTCATTTAAAAAGTGAACTGCCAACACCAAATTTATTTGGAAGCTTTATCATGCATTGCATTCAACTTTTCAGCCACTTCACAGAGTAAGGTGAAGAAAGGAGCACTGCCTGACAGATACGCAAAGTAGGAGCGGGACCCATCCAATAGGCGGGGTTGATGGCCCTTGTTGACGTGATACACTTACACGTTTTAGCCTGATTATGCCAGATTGGATAAACTAGCAGGTTTACCCACATTGGTGATGTTAATTAGTCTGCATAATTATTTTACCCAAGAGTTTCGTGAAGGAAAACTACATTTACTTGTTCTGAGAAACCCAGATTAAATTTGGTCTTGCAGTTTAAAATGCTTTATAGATGGTATTTACTATACAAATGTTTACAGAGCACCCCTTCACATTCGGTGCAGGAAGAGAAATTGGTGTGTCAATGGTATATTGGGATGAACAACAAATCCCCATCTGTGTCAGCTGAATGTAACATTAATGCACTTGTAAGAGCATGATTCATGATTACACATTCCAGCTGCTATTTACAGCTATGGTTCAGGCTGTGAACAAAATGTTAAATCAAGTGCTACCTCACCTTCTGACCTACTAAAATATTTAAGGGCCGAGGCTCAATATTGCTCATTATGTCAAGTAGGTTTAGAATGTATGCATCCAAACTTGAACGCACATAGAAGCTCTAAAACCACTTACTTAAAATAAAGGTCAAACAAAAACACAGGTCGTTTGGAATACAAGTGCAACCTACTTTATGAGAGTGGTAACGTTTCCGCAGCTTTGTGACATCGAGTCCAGCATGTGGGGTTTCAGTCATCGGGGGTGAAATCAGGCTAGACAAGATCAGTGCTGGTATCCCTGCTCAAGGACCAGACAATGATGAAAGTTAGCGAAAGCAGTAGCTTCATTGCCAAATACTGCTGCAGCCATCGGCTTCCATGATTGATAACCAGCCTAGGAGGGCCAGCAGAAGAAGCAGTTCTATAGCCCTGATTCGGAGTTGTTCATGGTTGATGGCTAGACGGAGACCACTGACAGACAGCAGAACTTCCACGGAGTTTTGTGCTGGCTCTCCTGCTCTTTGAACAGATAAGGACCCTGCATCAACAGCTTCCGTTCATTCTTCCTGATCAGTCTGGATTCATCAACTTCATTCAACATTGCTAACCACTCATTCCATAGTTGTCAACATAGATGCACTGGAGGGGGTTGGGGCTAAACAAGATGGAGGACTAGTCTCACATCGCCGTGCTCCTTCCAGCCCGTTTAAATATCCTACATTACCAGCCTGCATTTATGTCAGAATTGGCCACATAGCTTCTGTTTGGTCTTGGGTAACGGCCATTTGCTTGGTCCCAAGCCACACTGTAGTGCAGTGGGAGACGGCTACGACCGAAGGGGACGAGCCCGCATGGTCCGGGTCTGGAAGGGATGGGTGGTCTCCAAGGCGATGCTATACCCTTTGAAGGGGGCTCGGAGGAGTGTGGGCGGCCCCCGGCGGGGATTGTGAGGTGAGGAAATGGGCCTGGAAAGAGACGGGCCTTAGTGCCAACATCAGTACATACCCCAGCCCTGCCACAACAATTAACTGAATAACAGACAACACAATTGTTTGGTGGAGAAATTTGCTGCAGGTTTATTTGCATAACAATATGCAAACATGTTGGGTTATCTTACGGGCGATCCAGGGGCAGGCAGCCCCTCGCCACTTGCCCACCTGATGAGCCATAAAACCCCAGTGGTATTAACCGAGGGGTGTTGTCAATTTAGGGGAAGGGATAGCCCCTCCCACCGGCGGACCTCCAGTCCACCCCTTACTCACACCCCTCCCCGCTACGGGGGGCAGAGAGTTGCAGGCAACCCCCGGTTGCTCAGGTCCACAACGGCCCATAGTACTAACAGGGCGCCGTCGCTCCTCCAGGATTCCACGCGAGGACCTCCCTGGGGATATTTGGCTTTAGCACCCTTACTGTGCTCCTGTAGAGGGTACCCTTCTGTACCTTACAGCGTTTGGATCGCCCTGTAACTCCGCCATGGCTCTAGGTGTGGCCCCCGCCGCCCCAGGGCCCCCCCACCTTATACTAACATTTCACTTACAACCTGCTGCTACCAATGCTTTGCCTAAGTCTAGCAGAAATAGGTCCATACCCACTTTGAACAGGTGTATCCCATTGTCCTCAAAGCACCCCGTGCATTTCGCATGCAGCAACCCATGCCTGACAAAACCAAAACCTCATTGCTCCGTGAATTTGCGCATCGCACTGTTCACCCGCATGCGCACGGTCTCCATGGCTTCCCCTGACCGTGCGCCCCGCCAAAACAGCCTAGGCGTAATTTCGGACGACCATAGATCACAGGACCCCAGCATGTTACTTAACTCGCACAATGTGCCCCTCATCTCCTGAAGCAGGTCTCTACGCCCTAGGGTAACCAGATCACCACATCTTAGGTGTATTACCAGTACATCGGGTGGCGAGTCCCCCCTGCCCAGTCTTCAAGCTATTCCAACGCATTTCGGGTGTCCCCAGCCAAATTATCCTCGTTGACGTGAACCCATGTTTCCATTTTCTGCTATCAGCTCACTGAGATACCCTCTGGACTCCAGAATGTCCCATCACCCAGACTGTTTCACCTGGTAAATAAAGATGCAGAAGTTTGACACACTGTTTATTAACATCAACAAAAACTAATTCTTCTAACAACAACACCATCAAAATTACACCAACTCTTATGTCGCACAATATTTCACACTTTAAGCTCCTGGACCATTGCTTACTCCGTAACTCTTACGAACGTATATATTTCCTGTAACAGTTTGACTCCCAACGACCCACTTGTTTGATGTGTTCCACTGGCAAGCCCGCCTGGAAGGCTGTGGTTGCGGCCCCTTTTCTAAACGAGTGGCTGCAAAAACGCTTGCCCTGGACCTTATTGCCTGATAGTTCTAAACACACATCCATTATGCGATGTACTTGATATTTGGTCAAGGGGGTACCGTCTGCGTGTATAAGGATATAACCCTCGCTTGCGGGGCGCAGCGCCAGGTAGCCCGCGACTTCAATCTCCGCAACCTTATGGTCAGGACCTCCCCTGTCAGTACTGCATCCTGTCTGGACAAGGCCACATCTGCTGTGTCCTGTTTTGATTTCGCTACAATCTCCCCATTCGAAAAGCTCAGAAGAATGCCAACCCAAAAGGTGCCGAGAAAAGAGCTTCTTCAAAAACTGAGTGAGTGGCCCTGTCCACCCAAACCAGCATCCAATGCAGAGTTTCAAAGTCTATGGCCGACCTGGTGTCGGGTGCTTGCGGCTCGCTCCTGGCCCATCCCTTCAGTGCAGACTTTATTAAGAAGGACTTTGTAGGATCTAACTGCCCCCTCAATCTAGCGTGGTGGCTGATTGCGGACTAGTGTCCTGCTATCCACGGTTGTGACTTCCCCTGGTCTTTGGCCCACATTATGAAGTCCTGAGTCCTGTTCTCCAGGGAAGGCCTCACTTGTTCCCACGCACCGGTTTCTGTGCAGAACTTCTCCACACCCGCCCGGTACCGCTTGATCGTCCGAGGTGCCAAGGACAGCCCGCCCAGCCCCCTCAAACGCCTTTCAGACTCAGTAGGAACCACAGATGTGCTGGAAAAGGGGTCATCACCTCCCTTGCTCTCGGCCACGTCTCCCGAAACCTGTGTCACTGAAAGCGAGAAAGAGCGTCAGCCGCTGTGTTCTCCACCCCTTGTATAAGTTGCGCTCTTCACTCAACGTTGTTCATCAGGCACACCCTCACCAGCTCCCTGAGTAAGGGCAAGACTAGCGGGTAGGACGCGGATTGTGAATTGATGGCTTGCACCACCACCACATTGTCTGACCAGAACGGGACCCTACGTGCCGCCAACGCCGAGGGCCACATGTGGAACGCCACTACTATCGAGAAGAGCTCCAGGACAGTAATGTTTGCTTTGATCATCTTCTTATGCCACACATTGGGCTATCTCTGCGCGCACCACTCAGTGTCCAAGATGACCCCGAAGCCGTCTCTTCCTGACGCATCCGTGAACAAAGCGAGTTCCGGAGACCCTACCCAAGGCGCCCTCCAAACCACTGAACCATTGAAGTCTTCCAAGAAGCTTGCCCACATTCTTAAGCCCTCCTTCATCCCTCTACTTAGTCTGACTAGGTGGTACATCCTGGTGACCTTCGCTGTAGCCCTGGCAAGTCTGCGTGCAAAGACCCTCCCTGCTGGTATGATTCTGGCGGCGAAGTTAAGCTTGCCCAGTAAGCCTTGCAAGAAACCTAGTGTCACCTTCTCCTGACCCAAGGCTGCCTGCATGTGCTGCGCAAGGTCCCGAACCTTGTCCGCTGGTAACCTGGATTCACCTGCCACTGTGTCAATTTCAATCCCTAAAAAAGTGAACACTTGCGCTGGACCCAGTTTTGCCAGGTGCCTGAGGGACCTCTAGGTGCGTAGCCAGCAACTCAAAATCCCGCAGGGCCTCGCTACACTCCTGTGACCCATCACTCCTGATGAAAAGGAAATCGTCCAGGTAGTGAGACACCCCTCTGACCCCAAAGCTTGACTGAAGAGCCCACTGAAGGAAGCTGCTGAAAGCCTCAAAGTACGCGTATGACACTGCACAACCCATGGGCATGCATCGGTCGTAAAAGTACAGGCCCTCTAACTTGAAACCTAGCAGGTGCTGGCTGCTTGGATGCACTGGTAGTAACCGATATGCCGACTCAATGTCCGCCTTGGCTAACCAGGCACCCCTGCCTGCCCTCCTGACTAAATTCAAAGCCATGTCCAGAGTACAATACATGACCGAGCAAGTGCCTTCCTCCAAACCATGGTTGACAGAGGTCCCGTCAGGGTGAGAGAGGTTGTGAATTAAGCGGAATGCCCCAGGTTCTTTCTTGGGTACCACCCCCAGAGGAGACACCACAAAATTGTCCAAGGGTGGCCTTGGAAACGGGCCCGCCACACTCCCCAGTAACCTCTCCTTCTCTACTTTGGCCCTGACCACATCCGGTGGATGCTTGACTGACCTAAGATGGTCCGCCTCCCTGGGCCCTTAAGGACCCATGTAAGGGATTTTGAAACCCTCACTAAACCCCTCCAGTAGCAACTGACTGTCAAGTGTGAGTGGGTACTTTCTCAAGAGGCAACAGGTTTGACATAATCACTGGCGACGGGCCCTTCACTGCACCCTCAATAACGTCAAGCTTACCTGCGGTGGGAACCAAGGGGGGGGGGGGGGGGAAGAGAGCCGGGTGCTGTGTAGTAACTGCTGCCTAGCTAAACTTGGGGAGGAGTGGGGTGGGTGAAGGGGGGACCCTAGTCATCCCTACTAACTTCCGGCATCCTGCTTACTTTTTGGGGGGGCCCCCTTGCTGAGAGTGGCAAGAGGCTGCCGGGTGGGGGCCTCCACATCTGTTGCAAGCGTGTGAAAATTTGCATGTCTTGCCCCAAGAGCAAGCCCCTGAGTTGAACAAACAGGTTGCAGGGGGCGACCTTCTGAACCCCCCTCTGTTACTCCCTCTCCCCCTGACCCCCCCGAAAGGGCTGCTTGTCCCCAGAGTCTCATAGCGAAAGGCACTACTGCTGACATCCTTACTCCCCTGACTCTTGTTCTGTGACCCTGCGCCTTGCACAGTGCGAGAAACCATATGATCCAGGACAAGCTGCACTTCCTTCTGGTCCCACCTCATTTCTGGACACAAGGACATCTTCTTCCTAAACTCCCAGTCATAGCTCAACCAACCCTGTCCGCCCCATTTCATGGCCTCATTGCGAATTAGAGCGCCGTATTGGATGAGACCCTGCGCCTGCTCTGGATGTTTCTCTAGATGACCGCTGACAGAATGGCAAAAGTGTCAAGCCAGTTCTCAATAGTTTTTTCTGGCCACTGCTGGTACTTAATTTTCTTGTCTTCCTCTTTCACCCCCGCCTTCCTGACATCCACCCCATCCTGCCCTAGTAAGAGGAGAGAAAAGATGTCTATCAGCTCTCGCCTCCATATAACCTCCTTGGCCACTAAAGGTACCTGCCAGGCCAAGGAGCAGTGACCAGATAACAAAGGTGCTGCAGCGACCGTCTGCACCGGCGCGGGGGGCGCTAACTGCTCGGCAGGGGGAACTACACTGGGTGTGCAGACGGTGGCCGGTGAAATTGGCGCGGCCACACTACTGTCTGCAGGGTAACAGTCGCACTGGTGGTCGGGACAGAACTGGCTAACACTGAGGCACAGATGACGCCAGAGTCCTCCGATTCAACGGCCTTCAAGATCCCTGTGGCCCAGGACAGACCCCTTCCTTTGGCCATCTGAATAAATGCCACCCACTTTGCCTCCTGCGTGGCATCCGGCAACGAATCGTCCACCTGCGACGTCTGCGTAAAAAATTGATGGGGAGCCCTGGCTCTCCATGGCGTATTGTCAGGATTGTGTCACTCAATCTACGGGGATAAAATCAGTGTCAGACATATCCTTAACACTCCTCTAGCTAGGCCAGACCTATTGCCGACACTGCTGAGCCCCCCCATCCCCAATCCCAGGACTTACTTACTCACGAGTAGGTGGCTATGCTAATGCGTGTTCCAGACCTGGAAATGAGTCCCCTGCACGACAATTCTGTATTTAAGATGAAAAGAAAGGTTGGCAACGCCCCCTCGCATCCTGAAATCTTCGGTGCTGGTTGATAAACCCATCACGGCACCTTCCCCTCCCGTGTCCAAGACATGCCCTACACGCAGGCTGTCAGACCGTAGCTGCTCCTGATCAACTTCAAAGTCATCTGCGTTGTTAAAATTCTGGGCAACAGACAATCTGAAATTAGAAAACACACGTTAGCTTCTATCCCACACCTGTTTGCCAGCAACCCTAGCACACTGACCCCAGTGTGCCGCAACCCTTTTACCCGACGATCTCTCCCGTGGCCTTCCATGGGTCCCCGGCGTCCTCTTCTGCACGGTTCCTGCATAGACATAAAACAAACATCAGCTGCCCTAAACTCCTGGCAGCGATCGTGTAGCAGATTAGCTAGATCCCGGCTTTGAAAAGCCAGTGAAGGACTCGAGGTGCACGCACAACAGGACTCACTGGGAGTGCACCGCCAGCCTCTTTCCATTTGCCCAAACGACCCGCACACGGTCCCGCCCTTACAAATCGCCAGCCAATGAGTCGGTTGCTTAATTCTTTCACATTTGTTACAGTTGTCCCAGCAACCTGGGAAGAAGGCGCGTGGGTGTACTGCAGACAGACTTAATTTATTGTACCACAAAAACGAAAAACAAACGTTCAAGAAGTAACCAAATGTTCATCATAACTCTGCATTTATCATGTCTTATATGGCCGTTGCTGCATCGTTAACATGCGATCCGGTTACCCTACATACCCTACAACAGCGCTGCACAAGCCGGGTCACTGTCGATGCTTTCACCGATCCCCGCCTCGTGAGGTGTACCGGGGCAAACCCAGAGAAGGGGGGACGAGAGCAGATACGGAGGCCCGCCGGCCTACCCCCAGCGCCCGAGCCCACCTGGCAGGTGGGCTGACCGGCATTGATCTCAAGTTCCCAGCGCCTAGGCCCGCCTACCGAGCGCCTCGGGCACCGGATGATACGGCGTGTCCGCAACCCACAGGTGAGGCGGAGGGGAAGGGCCCCCGAGGACACCCAAACACGAGAGACCCCAGCTAGGGCCATGCATGTTTCGGTGTGCTGTAGAAGGGGACTTTCCCTAAACTCATTTTCGTCGGCGAGCGGAGCAGATCAGCCCCCGTCCCCCCCCACCCTCCCCCCCAATCTCCTCCTGCATGCGGCACTGCCCAACGAGAGGGAGCAAGCGTGGCCGCCCAAGCAGAACGGATAATCAATAAGGCCTAACACTACCCTCCAAATCCCGGACATGAGGGGATAAACAGCCCCCCCACCCACATGCCTGCAAAAGCCTAGCACCACCACCCATACCCTCTGCACACCGAGGCAACTAGGCCTCAAACCCCCCCCCCCCCCACCCCACATTGTCGCAAACCGGTAAACCACCGCGAAAAACACACGCACACACCCTCTAACCAACACCCGGGTCCCTAATTCCCTCCCCCCCTCCTCTAAGCACACAAGGATCACAGGGAGAAGAACCTGCCAAAAGCCCCGACTAGAAAACCGGATCCCCTCCCCTGGCAACCGGCCCCCATACCCGGGACCCAAGCAAGCAAAGCACGCCTACCGAAGCCTAGCACCACTCCCTACTATCCCCCCCTCCAAACAAACCATTGCACAGGAGCAAAACCCGCCAAAGACCCAGACAAGAAAAGCCGGGTCCCCCTCCCCTAGCAGCCTGCCCTCCGACCCGGGACCCAAGCAAGAAAACCGCATAACTAAAGGGGGCCCAGGCAGGCAGGGGGGGGAGACTGTCAGGAGGGAAGGTGAGACTTAACGGGGAAATTCAAAACAGCGTTAGGGCAGCTCGGCCAAGCAGGAGGAGGGGGACTGTATCAAGCGATGACCAGGACCAAAGCCAAAGAGGGCGCTCGGTGGGCGGCAAAGGTAGTTATACTTCTCCCCCCACACCCCCTCTCCCCCACGCCGGAAGTGATGTCACTCGGAGACCCACACAGGTCCCCAACACTAGACTGCTTGCTGTTGTCTGTGCCATCGTGTGGCACTAAGGCTGGTCGCCCTCTTAGGGTGGCCCCCTTCGGAGGCCCAGCAGCCTGGCAGTCATTTCTGCAGGGTGCTGGGAAGATAGACGCGGCAGGAAGACCGGGCCGCAAAGAAAACAATAATAAATAATAAATTACCGCACTGGAGGTTCCTGGACTTGCCCGCATGTTTTGACGGCTACCCCGTTCGTCTTAGCGGTGACTGTAGGGGGGACGGAATCAATGTTAACGGGCCTGGTGAGTGCTGAACGGCACCTGCAGATTGCATGGACTAGTTGCTCCGGTCTCCTGTGGTCTATTGCAAAATTCTTGGTGTCTGCTGTTCCTCGCAGGCTGCACTGGAGGAGTAGCGATATGAGGTGGTTGCGCAGGGTTCTTCGGAACGGATCCCATAAAGGCCTGACTGAACTGGTGACAGAGAAAGAGACCCCACAAAGGTAGGGCTGGGAGGCCCCATTAGTGATTATACAAGGAAGTTATGCACGGGGCGCCTGAAGGGGCGGCTTCTGGTCAGCGTCGGATTGGTAATGATGGCACTCGGGCAACTCCCGAGGGGCCGGTGTCTGAGCTCCAGTTGTGGGCTGCTTTTTTTGAGCAGCCTGGGGGCCGATTTGGGCGGTTTCTGAGTTGTTCCATGCCACCAAAGGCCCAGTGGATGTCTGAGTGGCCTTTCTGGAGGTAAATGGGCGTCCATTACCTCTCTTTTACCAAGGGGCAGAGGTGTCACTCCTTTTGTTTCGCTGGGCCGGCCCATTAATGTATGCATGCATAATGAGCGGGCGTAGGGGGCCTGAGCAAAAGTGTCCTCACTTGTCTTCAGGTGTGTTTCATCAGTGTTCACTAATCCCTACTTTTTTTTTTTTTTTTTTTTTTAACTCTCCCCGCACACCTTTTAATACAATTTCGCTGAAGCAGTGTTTTGGGTGCCCGGGCCGATTTTTCAATATCAATCCAAACCCTGCTTCTGGTGCATTAGGACTAGTGGAGTGAAACACGGACCTGGTGCTCCAGGACTGCAGTTTTGGGGGCCTCCCTGAGAGTGGTGTGGGAGGAGCCCCGGGGGCTGATCTTTTGCATCTTGGTGAAGGATAAAAGAGCCCGCCCTTGTCAGTCCAATAAGATCCTTAGTTACAAGCAGCCTGTGCCACAGGGGAATTCATCTACTCCTGATCTGCCCATGACTTTGCTTTGTCAGTCGGGGACATGCCTGGAGTGGTACCAATGCAGTTACATGTCATGGCGGCAATTGACCAATCCCATACAGAGTTTGCTAATAAAATTAACTGTGGACATGTGGACCTTAGAAAAGTAGCAGGCAGCGTAACTGTTACAGAAAACTATGTAAAAGCACTGCAGGAAGATGTGAAGTAAATGAAGAAAGCAAACACAAGGAGCTGATGGACGGAGAGATGAAACTTTTCAGACTCTCACCCCCAGTCACAGATCTGGGTTGAATCCATCATCATTCTTTAGCTCACTTCGCCACCTCAGGTCAGACCCAGCTATATGCAAATCAGTCTTGACCCTGTGCCTCATGGGAACAGTCCAGCCCAAACTGCCAAGCCAGGTCTTCCCTGAACTGGAAAAAAGCATCCTGGGACCTGTTTCTGGGCAACACCCTTCATCAGCCAGGCTAGCTTGAATCCAGTGGCAAACTGAGCAAGGGACCCACGTCTAGGCATACCCTACCAACATAGGGCGAACAAAGCAAACACAAAGAGATGATGGACGGAGTGCTGAAACCTTTCAGGCACTCACCCCCAGTCACAGATCTTGGTTGATTCCATCATTGTTATTTAGCTAGATTCCACTCTGGCGCCTTAGGGCGGAGGCCCCGACTGATCCCCCATTCCCGATTGTGGTGGGAGAGGAATATTCACATTATTTTACCGAAAACTGGGGGAGTGCGGGGCATGGAGCCCTAGATTGGGAAGCTATGAAAGTAGTCATTATGGGTGTTTACCTCAAAACGACATATGGCATTAAGAAAAGATTGGAGTCATCAGGATGATCATTTAAGCATGCTTTAACAACAGTTAGCGACTCAGCCGTCGATTCTAGCAGAATGGGTGCAAAAGCATAAGAAGCTATTTGATTGGCACAGGCCGGAGAAAGACGCACACAGCCTACTGGCAAAGATTGCATGTTGAAGGGGATAAAACTGGTGCGATTTTGGCCCAGATTACTAAAACAGGAGAGTTGAGATCCAGTAATGCGACTGCTGAACCGGCAGGGCTCTTTGGTCTAATCCCAGGCCACCAGCCCACGTTTTTTGGGCCCACCTCAGTGCAGTGTATACGGATGGTGGAGAGGATACCCATGGCTGAGACTTTCTCCTTTTTAGCTGAGGTGGACATGCCACGCTTGTTGGCGGAAGGCAGGGAGGTGATGGAAAAGCCTATTACCTGAGAGGATGTTTTGACTGCTATAAAAAAATTTGAAGACAACAAAAACCCCAGGCAGCGGACGAATTCTATCAAAAATACATGAATTTGGTAGTAGAGAAATTGTTGGAGGTATACCAGGAAGCCCTTCAGCATGGCATTCTGCCCGACTCCATGCATGAGGCTTTGGTAGCTCTGCTCCCAAAGCCGGGTAAAGATCCGTTGTACGCCTCCTCTTACAGACCGATTTCACTCCTGAGTGTGGATGTAAAGATACTCAGTGGTATACTGGTGTCTCGTTTGCTGCCATATTTGCCTGCACTGATGCACTCTGATCAGTGCGGCTTTATTCCACAGTGGAGAACTATTAAATAAACAACTGAAGAGTGACACAACAAACTACCACATACAACAAAATTGAAGTGGTACAGGCAAAACAAAAACAACAAAGGGGTGAAGGAAAAACCAACATAAGTTGAATAAGAACCCTCACTCACCACCTAGTGGTGACATGCTTCATCACTGAGTTCCCACTGTAAGAACCTAGCGTCCTTACAGTGTGCTACAACGCCTGATTTACAGCGGAGCTGGGTTGTTGTGAGTGTTGAGGGTGCAAACAGGAGAATGAATAGTGATAAGTGAGTGCAGATTAATTAAAAATGCGTAGTTGTGACCGTCAACTATTTTATTCAAAGTCCAACCAGCATTGGTTAAAAACATTTAAAGTGCAAACATAGGATAAGTCTCAATGATTAGAGACACCTAGTCCACTGAGTGAAAAGGTGGTCGACATGTTTCTGCTTGGTGAGCCCAAGTCGCTCAGCTTTCATCAGGACCAAAGGACGGTGATCCTCCGGCGGTGTGCACGCACTAAGGTGCACCCAACCGTGAGGAATAATATGTGAAAAATTATTTTGAAAAATTGTTCCAAAATATTCCCGGCTTAGGGCCGGTCGAGACCCAGGCAACACGTGGCTGGGGTCAATACTGTTGGAGGACGGCAAACTATCCTCATTGGCAAACGCGGTGGAGGGAAATCTTCACGTCGCGTACGTTCACGCGGACGTCTCCCCGCCTTAGACCTAGTTTGTCCACACCGCGGCCCGGTTCTTCCGGTTTTCGGGCCCACCTCAGTGCAGTGTATACGGATGGTGGAGAGGATACCCATGGCTGAGACTTTCTCCTTTTTAGCTGAGGTGGACATGCCACGCTTGTTGGCGGAAGGCAGGGAGCTGACGGTTCTTCCGGGCAGCGGTGTGGACAAACTAGGTATAAGGCGGGGAGACGTCCGCTTGAACGTACGCGACGTGAAGATTTCCCTCCACCGCGTTTGCCAATGAGGATAGTTTGCCGTCCTCCAACAGTATTGACCCCAGCCACGTGTTGCCTGGGTCTCGACCGGCCCTAAGCCGGGAATATTTTGGAACAATTTTTCAAAATAATTTCTCACATATTATTCCTCACGGTTGGGTGCACCTTAGTGCGTGCACACCGCCGGAGGATCACCGTCCTTTGGTCCTGATGAAAGCTGAGCGACTTGGGCTCACCAAGCAGAAACATGTCGACCACCTTTTCACTCAGTGGACTAGGTGTCTCTAATCATTGAGACTTATCCTATGTTTCCACTTTAAATGTTTTTAACCAATGCTGGTTGGACTTTGAATAAAATAGTTGACGGTCACAACTACGCATTTTTAATTAATCTGCACTCACTTATCACTATTCATTCTCCTGTTTGCACCCTCAACACTCACAACAACCCAGCTCCGCTGTAAATCAGGCGTTGTAGCACACTGTAAGGACGCTAGGTCCTTACAGTGGGAACCCAGTGATGAAGCATGTCACCACTAGGTGGTGAGGGAGGGTTCTTATTCAACTTATGTTGGTTTTTCCTTCACCCCTTTGTTGTTTTTGTTTTGCCTGTACCACTTCAATTTTGTTGTATGTGGTAGTTTGTTGTGTCACTCTTCAGTTTATTTAATTATTCCCTTGGGGTTAAAGAGTGATCTGGTGTACCCTTACTCTCTTTTTGTTTATCAGCAACAGTGGAGAACTACGCATAATCTTTTCAGCTTGGTGCAGGTATATCACCCTACGCAACAGGGTACGGAAGACTAGGCCATTGCTTTTTTGGATATTAAGCAGGCTTTCTATAAACTGGGAATATCTCTGGGAGGTCTTGTGGAAAATGGGCATGGGTCCCCGCTATATCACCTGGGTCCATATACTATACACAGTACTGGGAGCCAGGGTATGTACAGGCAGACAGGTTTCTGGTATTTTCTCGTTGTCTGGGGGTACGCGGTGGTCGCCTGTCGGTCCTATGAGGCTTGGCTATAGACCCCATGGCGGAGAGCAGCATTAGGGTGGGGAGCTCACCCATCTGCAGACTATGTCCTGGCATATCTTCGGACTCCGGTATAATCAGTCCCTATATTACTAAATATCCTAAATTGGTTCAGAGACACCTCGGAGCTAAATATTAATACTGTGAAATCCCAGCTTTTCCCCATGGGGCGAAGGGTGAGGATGGCACTTGAGGCCCTTCCTCAGGTTGGCATCCCATAGGTGACAGGGTGCTGGAGGGGCTTCAGGCATTATTTTGGTTCTGAAGGGACCCTCTGTTGTCCCCAATTGACAGAGCGGCAATTGTAAAAATGGTAGTGCTCCCTCGTCTGTATGAATTACAAAATACGATGTACGATATCCCTAGGCACTATTTCCTAGAACTGAACAGATTGCTCCTAGATCTCCTGTGGGCCAACAAGAGGAAAAGAGTTAGCTTACCTATGTTCCAACAAACTTGGGAAAGGGGAGGCATTGAGATTCCCCATATGGAACTTTACTATATGGCGGCACATCTGCAGCATGCCATACACTGACTGGACCCTGATGACAATTGAAGAAGCAGTTGCTGAGGGGCTCCTAAGGGAGCCGGACCCTACCCACTTTGCTGAGGGCTCCATGGGGTCTCCAGAACGGGGTGCTCCCTAAGTTGTGGATATGAAGCTTAGGCCGAAGTTCTGTAGACAAGTCAAGGCACCGGAATATATATTATTTCAGAAATGAAGATTATGGAAGCGAAGGGGGTGGGGGAGGGGGGGGGGGGGGAAGTGGGGGGGAGGTTGGAAAATGTTCCCATCACTTTTGTTAATTGATTGTGGACACTCCTTCCATCATTGGGGGACTGTGCACTTGTGTATTTCTACTGCCTTTTTTTGTTAAAATCAATAAAGACTATAAAAAAAATATATAGATGCATTGGGGGGAAGATACTTACTTTGTTCTAATTCTTTCTAGTGGATCACTTTAACCCTGGGTTCCTTCTTTTCTTCTCAGTGCTTGCCCCCGTCTTATAGCAATACCTATGGCTAAACCTTCATCTTAAATATGCTCATCTGCGTCTTTAACTTTGCAGATCATTAAAAATCAATACTACATAGGCTTATAGGTCTAAACAGTTAGCTGAAATAAATTAGTTCTAATTTCAGTGAATTTACATCAGCTTTTAGGAAATCCAGTTAATTGAAAATGAAGTGCATTATACAGAGGGCCATGTTCACTGGCACGGACAAGCTGCCGGAACGCAAACATTTAATTCATGGCACCTTCATTCATAGTCCTAAAGACTAAATATTGTGGCCCATGCACAGGAACCCAAACATGTTGAAAATACACAATTGTTTCATAGGAAGACAATTTTGAGTTAAACATTTTAAAAGATGGTCTGCACACTAAAGTGACCCAATTGTAATTATTTTGGAAAAAAAGGAGCTGATGCAATTGGAAGTCGTAGACCTACGCCGATAGATAGTCTCAAGGGACTGAATAATGGCACTATTCCTGTACCACGGCCATCAGCACCAATAACACTATTCCCAGCAGTGGAAGTTACCCTGGATCTCTTTCCTAGCTTCTACCAGAATAGCCATAAACCGAATCTGACTTTCAGCACTTTGAGACACTCAGACATTTTTGCAAACCTGATTTTTTCATCCATAACTTGATGTTTAGCATATGGGACTGTTTTCCAGTGATTAATAACTGAAAACGCTAATGCCATCTCTGTGTGCAGTGTCTCTAGTGTAGTAGGAAATACATAGAAAAAGAAGATCTACAGGGTATGTGTGCGGACTCCTCCAGGCACTGAAACTGAAAGAATTCGTTTTTTTGCTCCAAATTGTTACAGTTGACAGAGGAAATCATTGCACAAAAGTGGAGGAACAGTACAGTTAAAATAAGCAGCACAACTCTACAAGAGGATCCTTCCACAAAGTGTCTCAGTGCACTCCTTGGAGGGACCCAAAAAAGAAAGATTTAAGAGGCACCCAAACACAAATCCAGTTTCTGTTCCAAATTGAAAACTGTTATGCTAGCTACCTGTTCACCGGTAATAACTAAATTAACACTGAAGCAATAATTGACATTGAAGTAGATGTCAAAGCATATACCTCAAGGTCAATTCACTTCACACCAAACTCAATATTCCAGGTATTCCTCTCCATTCAGAAAAGAGGCTCCCATCATTGTTGTTTTAGTGTCTCCATCTCCACCACCTCACAAAACACTTCCGAATACAATCTAATAGTGTGCTCCATGGGAGGCATGACACCTGGATTCTCCTCCAGCAAAAGTACTATCCACAATATCAGTTAGGACACCTTTGAAGGGAAGATCAATCACACCTAAGGAGAGGATTTGCATTCCTAAAGTCAGTTACATAAAAAGACAATTCTTAAATGAAGCCCCACTCCTCTTACTATTTGTATGCTCATGACATCCAACCATACCATACCAACTTCAGTTCCGCCCCCGAGTGTGCGGAGATTTGCCCAGTTTCTCCGCCGCCATTGCGAAAGGAGCAAATCTCCGCACATTCCGTGGGCGCAACGGAGATTTACACCCATCCCTAATCTACAGACTACCTGGACCGCAAGCCAACATCACTAGCCTCATCGCCAACTTATCCACCCCTCTCACCATCTACTCCAGAGTCTTCATATCCCTCTGACACATCAACTTACACTTAGAAGACAGAACCGACCCTTGCTCCACAGCACTTCTAGAAAGCCTGAACATAGGACTAACTTAGCTAATCACAGAACTAGCTCACATCGCAGGTCACACTGAACCCAATCTACTCCACAAGGAAAATAATCAAGTGCAATTCCACTTCACATCTCACATGGACTGACCACTCAATCATTCACTTCCAAATCAACACACTGTAAGCCAACACACCCACCAGTGTCAAGCTACTCAGCCACAGCTGGAGAAAAATCTTAAAAGCAGTCTGGCTCAACGCCCTCAACATGGACCAAATTAACCCCATGGACAACCTCAATGAGGACAACTGTGCAGACTCCCTCGCACCCACCAAGCAAAGAAAAAACAACAAGCAGGCGAGCTGGCACACAGAAGCCCTCCAAGACTCCAAATACTGCCAGCAGCTCGAAAGAAAATGGAGAGCCAGTCACAAAACCACAAAAAGAACCACCTACAAGGTAGTATTTAGACATTACCACCAGCAATGGAGACACCAAGAAAACCGCGCTAGCTGAATAAATCAAAGGGAACTCCAACAGCTGCAAGAAGATTATCTCAATAGCCAAGGAACATACTACATCCTTGGACTACTGTCAACAGCATCACTCCTCTCATGAACTCTGTGACAAACTAGCAAACTTCTTCCACAGCAAAATCTCTAACATCTACAACAATTTCACACATCAACCAGACTCCAAATATCTCATCATGAACCTGCCCATCACCATCCAAAACAGCCGCATGAACTAATGGAAAACTCACCATGAAAGAAACTGCAACAATCATGCAGAACATCCACTCGGGCCCTAACGGACCCACGGCCCACCACATCAACATCAGAGCATAGTCAATCAGCAGGGTTTTCACCCACATACCAACACCTCCATCACATCTGCCACACTCCCGGGAAGACTGGAAGCATGCCGTGGTCAACACCCTTCTCATGAAGCAGTCAGCCGACCCAAGCCTACTGAACAAGCTCCACCCAACCTCCATGCTCCCCATAACCAGCCAATGTGATAGAGAAGGCCATCAACAAGGAACTAACAAGCTACCTCAAACTACGCAGTCTAGCGTACAATACTCAATCAGAATTAAGAAAGAACACTAAAACTGCACTCACCGCAGCCACCGACTACATCTGGACCATCCTGGACCAAGAAGAAAAAGCAGCTCATTGCCTTCTCTATGGCATTCGACAGTCTCCCACAGCACACTTATCAGAACCCTTCATAAGATCAGAATCCAAGTACCTCCACTCAGCTGGATCTGTGCCTTCCTCATGGCAAGAACCCAAAGAGCCAAACTCCCTCCCTTCACATCGGAAGCCAAGAACCTGATCTGCAGAGTCCCCCTAGGATCATCTCTCAGTCAGAACCTGTTCAACGTCTATATGAAACCGCTCACCATCCGATCCCAAGGCATTACCCTCATCTTCAATGCCAACGACACCCACCTCATCCTCTCCCCGACATAAGACAACCACCACCAGAACTACAGGCCTTCAGAAACCAGACCTTACCATGGGACAGCACGCAGTGCTGACCGAGCTAGGTCTAACACCCCAACCACCCCAGAAATCTGGGAATCAACCTGGATTACAAACTCAATACGACGGTACAAGTCGACAGCTAGTGCTGGCTGCTTCCACATCCTACATATGCTACGAAAGATCTTTGAGTGGCTACCACAGAACCACAGGCAAATCCTCACGCAAGCACTCATCACAAGCAGAAAGCTACAGCAACGCACTGCACTGGAATAGACCAGCAACTACTACACAGACTTCAAACCATACAGAACCCTGCTGCAAGCCTCATACTCACCCTCTCTTGCTGAACCAATAGCTCACCCCACCTCAGAGAGCATCTTGGTTCTCATCCACAAATGCAGCCAATTCAAACTCCTCATACACACATACAAAGGTCTGCACAGCCCTGGACTAGCATTTTTTTTGTTTGAATATATTTTATTAGTTTTGCAGCATTTATAATCAGGACACAATTATGCAGTAAGCAAAAGGAAAAGGCACACTTATTCCATATAATTACGCAACGACAATATAGTACAGCGATAACACAGCAGGGTATTCATTACGTATCACATTTCTTGCAGTAAAGTTGATGGCACATTATGTGTAGAAATGTGGGCTACAGAGAATGTGATGTCGCTCGGTATCGATAGTGGTGCGGTCTGGGGATGAGGTGTGATATGAGGCGGCACGTTCTGGCAATTGCTCGCCTTCCCTGTACCTCTCCCGACCGTCCGTGTGTGATAAGTCACTCAGTGTGTTGCGGTATCAGGAATGCTGAGGGCCAGATGGTTATCGGCAACCAATACAATATACACAATTTTGTAGCAATCGTGCCGGTGATAAAACTACCAGGACACTGTAACTTAACCAATAGGTAAGAGATGAAATAGGATGAGAAAAAACGGGGAGGAGAAAAAACCCTCTCCAACATTATGAGGTGGGGGGAGGGAAGACTGAAAATCAAAAATAATAGTATGAGGAGAGTAGGATGAGGTCACATGGCTAGTGGGTCGTGGAGAGTGTCAATGTGTGCCTGTGGAGGTAAACTTTCGGGTCCGTGTCTAAGATATTGGTCGGTAAATGTCCTGTGGGTCATGGGTTCCTTTCAGGGGAGGGGGGAGTGGCTTAGCAGCGTCTAACAGGCACTAAGGTACCGGTGTCTGGAGCATGGGGGTTCTGAGCGGTTATCGCATTACAGCTCTGCAGCGACACCTCCCTGCATGGGCATATGTCGCGTCTCTCACCATATTCAAAATGAGGGGGTGGCAATGTGGGCGTGAGGTTTTCCGCCTCTTCCGGCGTCCAGGGTCGGCTCAAATAAGGGGCCTCATCTAGGTGATTCCCTGGTCCAAGCTTGCCTGCTGGAAGGATTTCAAGGTATCATCTCAGAGTTGTGCAATGGGGAATTTTCTGAGGCCCGCTGTCTCCTAACGGTGCAATGTGGCGCTTTCCGCTCTCGCCTGGTTAGCAAAGGAGGCATACCAGTATTTGGCATGTGGGGGTTCGCTCTTTTTCCAGTGTTTGGTGAGCAAGCGTTTGGCCGTGACGAGCCCCAGGTCCCAGAACCTAGCCGGCACTCTATTGAGCTTAGTCCTCCTGTACAACCCCAGGATACAGGCCTCCCATGTGTGTGGCAGTTCTGCGCCAACAGGGTTGTCACCGTGTCCCAGTATGCTTGTATAGTGGGACATGTCCAGAGCATATGCAGGAGGTCCGCTCCAACCAGGGAGCATCTTGGACACCCAGTGGTAGCCATCGAAAAGTATCTGTTGGTCTTATCTGGTGATCGGTATGCGCGGTGCAGGATATAAAATTGTATGATTTTGAAGCGGGAGTTACGTGGGACATTAACTGGGCTGGCTAGCACCACTGCCCATTCTTTGTCCGTCCATTCCCTTTCCCTGTCCGCCACCCATTTGTCCCGTAGCTGTTGGGTGGGATGTGTGTGCATCAGGAGGGCCTGTGCTAGCCAGTGGCCTATGTGGGAGCCATTGCCCATAACATGGAGGTATTGCACGAAGTGGTGCGTTTGCAGCTCCTCGGATAGGTCTCCCCAGGGCTTCGTAAATGTGCGTATTATAGACGCATGGAGGAGAAACTGTCCGGCTGGTAGGCCTGTGTCTCCGACTAGCTCTTCAAAGGGGAGCAGGATGCGGTCCGCATATAAATCTCCCAAGGTTTCCACTCCAGTCTGCACCCATCTCTCCAACTCAGCCTCCGTTACCACTCCGCCCTCACTGGGGGTGCCCAGCAGGGGGAGCACTGGGGCATAAGTCCTCACCTCTCGAGTTAGTTTCAGGCTGTGCAGGAAACATCTGCGAGCCACCGCCACGTGTATCTGCGATGGGCAGGGAACCCTGGTCAGGGGGTGGAACAATGTACAGATCAGTGTGTGGGTCCAGGTGGTGGCATCTGTGGCAGTATCGCCTAAGTATTTTCCACTCATCCAGCCCGTCACCCATTGTAGCTGTGCTGCCAGATAGTATAGTTCCAGGTTGGGGACCGCAAGGCCCCCAGCCTCCGTGGGCACGTAAAGCTTTGTCCACGCTACACGAGGTCTCCCAGCGTTCCAGACAAGGTTCCGGAGCGAGGTTTCTAATTCTCTGAACACTCGGGCTGGAACATATATCGGGATATTGACATAATAGTACAGTAGCCGTGGCAAGACTCATCTTCGTCAGCGCAAAACTACCAGGCACGTTGAGAGTAAGGGTCTTCCAGAAGGTCATCTGTGCGCGCAATGAGGAGATGACTCGAATCAGGTTTCCCCTCCAGTATGTCAGATGGAGTCCTATATATGTGTATCCCAAGATACCTAAACGTAGTAGGGTACCAAGCTAGTCTCCCATCATTAATACAGATATCGCACTCCTGTGTGTGCGAGTTGAAGGAGTACGCTCCCGATTTGGCCCAGTTGACCTTAAGTCCCGACATGGTCTCGAAGGTCGGGAAGATATCAGATAGGGACTGCGGTATACAGGTCAGGTTTCTGACGTATAGTAGCAGATAATCTGCGTATAACGAGACCGCATGCAATCCATCCGCCAATGGGATCCCCCACTCCTCCCCTTGCGCTCTCAGTAACGCTGCAAGAGGTTCTATGGCCATAGAAAAAAGCAATGGGGACAGGGGGCAACCCACAGCCCTAAACTAGCATACGAAACAATCGAAATACACTTCCACCAGCATACCAAACACCTACGCTAAGTATCACACACCTCCTGCATTCACAAAAACCAGAACAGGAGGAGGTCGCTTGCTCTTCTACATTGCACCTAAAACATGGAACGACCTCCAACACAGAGCTGCCTCCTCACTTGAGTTCTGCAAGTAGTTAAAGGCCTAGCTTTTCAAACAGGTCTGTAAGGACTACATGCCAAACACCTGCTCAAGCACCTGGGTACCCTCATGGGTGATTGGTGTGCTATACAAATTGACATACCATAATTCCCAAAGAAAAATGCAGTAGTTAAATGTGCCTCAGGGAAGAGTGGAGATCAATTTATTTCAGTAGGCAACAATTTTGCGGACTATGTTACAAAATACTATGCTCTCCCATGTGGTACATTAGGAATAAATGAGTCATCAGTATGGGAAAGGAGAGTGAATTTGTCAATGTCAGATCAATCACTTCAGGAGATGAGGGAGCAGCAGAAATAGGTGCCTCAGAACGAAAAGAGATTGGAAAAAGCAGAATGCTCAAGGGAAAAGAAATGAGGTCTGGGTGTCAAGAGATGGTAGGGTTTCGTTGCCGGATTCCACGCTCTTGCAAATGGTAAGATATCGTCGTAGGCCTACGCGTGAGACGAGGCGGTATCTTGTCAACTTTAGGAACTATTGTTTTAACTGATGTTTCGGAGTCATTGCAGATGCACTGTGTCAGAGATTTGTCACCTGTCAGCAGGTAAACGCAAGTAAGAAAATAGTGAGATTGAGCCATAGAGGAAAATTAGAAGGTTGCTTCGCTTAATTACAAATAGATTTTTTTGAAATGTCCACATGTAATAATTTGAGAGAAGCTTTGGTAGTTGAATGTCAGTACGTGGATCATGACCTACCCAAGCAGGACAAGTGACGTTCTCACTGAAGCCAAGCTTTTAGTGAGGGAACTGATCCCTAGATTTGTTTTGCCAACTTCTTTAGAGTCAGATAGAGGATCAAATTATTTTTAATGAAGTTATGAGGGTCCTTTGCCTTGTACTTAAAATATGGCAGCAATTCCATTGAAGAGGTCATCCAGTAGCATCAGGAGTCTTAGAGGGGGCCCAATAGTTGCGGAAAGCAAAGTATGCCAAAGTGTACGCACTGACAACATTGAAACTGTTGCCCTGCAGGTCTAGTAACTTGAGTTCAAAGTTTCAAAGTTCAAAGTTTTTTTATTTTGATTCGGTACTCTTTCGAGGACCACAAAATTACATAAAGAAATACATACTACATTTATGGACAAATTAATACATTTTCAGAGTAATTTTAAAAAATGTATAAATCTTATTGCAAACATACTCGTTAGGAGGCTTAACACATACGGAGATAAAATCCCTTGAATTAGTGGTCCGACAGGACCGATGTATCGGCTCAAGGCATGATGACCTGGCGGTGACAACGTCTTTATTCGGACATATAAAGAGCAAATGCTCTAAGTTCTGTTTACCCCCCAAACACAGGTTGCATTGTGAACTACTCTTTACGTTCCAAGAAGAGGTAAAAGATAATAAAGGGAGTATGCCCAAACGTAGCATCATGATCGTACGCCTTGCACCATGGTTAAGAGTATATTCCAAATAAGGCCGTTTTTGCTTATATTCTTGGGAGTCAGCATAAGATTTATACATAGATAATTTTGTGCAGTGTAACTGATCGAGCTCGTAACTCAATTTTGGTGAAAAGTTTTTTAAAAACAGCTTGAGTTGTGCGGGTGTCCAAGATGATAACATTTCTGCACTTATTTCTGCGAAACGGAAAGCCGCTCTCAAATTTTTAACAAATATAGAGTCGGTGGTTTCCTCACTAAAGGACTCGATTTTTAGCAGATGTCGAAGCGTACCCTCTTTGGAATGTAAAAGGTTATAGGCCCACCTAATGAGGCTTGCTATTGATATTGCAAATGCACTTGTGATCGCACATTCCAGTCTTAATGCCTGTACTGGGGTTGAATTAGAAACTTTCAGTAGCTTTTTTAGGATTTTCCCTTCGTTCAAGTCCATGTAACTCCATTGTTTTAGGGGAATATGTTCAGAGGCGTAAGATAGAACCGGGGAGATCTTGGCTCTATAGATTTTTATTAAGGCTGAAAAGTGCCTGCTTCCGGTATTCGCATATAAGCGTGATATTGACCCCGCATGTAACTCACATTTCCTTTTTAAATGGATTATCTGTTTACTATTGCTCATGTTATATGAGAATATTCTTCCGAGATAGGTATATTCCTTTGTCTGTTCCAAGGTCTCCTCTCCCAGTTTCCATTGGTACTTTACTTCTTTCTTAATCTTTGTAAATGCTACTACTTTAGTTTTACTTACATTCGGGGTTAAAAAGTGATTTTTTGAGTAGTTATGTAATATGACTAGAAGGTTTTGAAGACCAAAGGGTGTCAAATCGAACAAAACTATATCGTCCGCGTACAGCAAACAGTGTATCCGTTGAGCTGCCATTTTCGGTGGAGTGCATTGCCCTTGTTGTAGATGCAATGGCAGGTCACTCAAATATAGGGAGAATAAGAGCGGAGCCAAGAGACACCCTTGCTTTAGGCCATTGGGTGTATGTATTATCTTTGACAGGCCCTTCTCTCCCCCCATTTGTACTCGGCACCAGGTTTCACTATGTAAGTTCACAATTAATTGTAGCAGAGTTTCTGGGATACCCATTTTTCTTAGTTTCATCCATAGCGTCGGCCTGTCAACCCTATCGAACGCTGTAGAATAGTCGATGAAGGCTGCGTATATTGGTAGGGATTTGCCTGTTACATATTTATCTAATAAGAATTGGAGGGTAGCTATATTATCAGTAACTGAATGGTTCGACCGGAACCCTGCCTGAAACATAGGGATTAATCCCTTTGAAAATGCCCAATGTTTCAGTCGGTCTAGTATTTCCGCCGCAAAGATCTTTCCGCCAGCATCCATTAGAGCAATTTGTCTGTAATTGCCGGGTATATTCCTTTTTCCTTTTTTGTATATTGGAATTATTGTACTTCCTTTCCACGAGTTTGGAATATTTCCAGAATCGAATATATAGTTGAATAATGGCGCTAGCATCTGACCCCACGCGTTTTTGTCAGTCTGATAAACCTTGATCGGGATCTGGTCAGGACCTGATGCGCCTGTGCTTCTTGCCTTTTTAATATTCAAGGCAATTGACATTGCCGATACCCTGGAGAGTTTTATATCATTGGTTATCTTTTCTTGATCGACGTCCTTTCTCACCAGGTCATTTGTGTTGGGTTTGTACAAATCTTTTAAAAATTTGCCCCAGTCTTCTTCTGAGACAGGAATTGCTTCAAGCTTCTTTTTTGATCCTGTCATCTTGGCTATCAACGACCAGTATTTTCGTTGGTTGCATTGCTTTGCTGCAATTTGGATATCAATCCAGTTACGGTCCTGCTTCAACCTTTCTTGTTTAGCCCGTTGTCTTCGGATTTGATTCTTCAATTTGTTTATTTCAGTTTTATATGTTGACGATTTACTCAGATACTGAGCTCGAATCATCCTATTCAGCATTTTTATAGTTTGCTGATTACATTTTTTGTACTTGCTGGCACACTTTCTTTGTCTTGGTCTATCCTGTTTTGATTTACTTAGTATAGCTTGTTTGAGTTCATTTAATACAATTTCGTAGTTCTTAATTGGATTTTCTGAATAAGAGGCGGTTAACAGATTGAGTTGTGTGATGAGTTCATTTAAATAGTCTAGATTTTCTGCATCCCAAAAGATCCGGCGTTGGACTTGATTTACCTCTATTTTGGATTTACTAAATATCGGATCATTCTTGAAAGTGTTTTGTGGCATCCAGAATGTTGTTAGGCGAAGAAGAGCATGATCACTTTCCTCATTGAACTTGATGGACAGTTGTGAGATTTGTTCTTTTAACTCATTCCCACATATAATATAATCCAGAATAGAGGGAGCTCCATTTCCTTGCCTAGTAAATGAGGCTGGCTTGTCTCCATTGATATTTCCGTTTAATATTGTCCCGTTTATACTTAGAAGGAATGATAATAATAAACTTCCTCTTTTATCGGCCTTAACTCCTTTCGGGAATTGCGGGAGCGTTATTTCCAATGATTCTTCATTAAATAATGTAGACCATTTCTTTATTTCACTGTTAGATATTTTGGCGTTTAGGTCACCCATGATAATATACGGTAGATAATATTGATCTTCGAGGATATTGGATATGGTCTCTAAGAGATGATCAAACAGAGGGTCATGATTTTTACTTGGTGGTGCGTAGATGTTAAAAAGTAGTATTTTATTTTGAGCAGCTGCTGGATGTAATTTGAGTTGTATTTTGATACATTGCAAGTTGTGCGAGTAGGTATCGATTATTTCTTGTGACCAAGAGTAGTCTTCTTTCAGCAGGATTGCCATTCCTCCTTTCGCGTGACCCCTTTTAGATTTAATTGCTGGGTTTTCATAAACGTAATAACCTTTTTGCGTAAAGGTAGTGGTAAACCATGTTTCCTGCAGAACAAGAATGTCTGGATTATCTTTTATTACTTCTTTCATTTTATTCGCGGTTTTCCCGGCTATATTCCATAAAGATAATTTCAAACCATCGCTAAACCTGACGTTGTTGCTCGTTGACCATTTTTTTACTATTTAATACTTCTGGTAACCATGACCATGATAGTATGTTGTTCTCCTTTTCGTTTGGATTAGTTGTCCGGGACCAAACCGACCTTTCACCTTGTGTTACTTGAATTTTTAATATATCGGTTCTCATGTTGTTTAAGGTATATTCCTCCCTTTCTAAACTGAGATTATTTTCAGTGTGAGATTGTCCAATTACTGCTGTATTTTGTAAGTTAGTTTTGATGTCTGAAATAGAGATTACATCATATCCATGTTTTTGTAAAATTTCCTTCTCTCTTAGTATTATTCCAGGGAGAACTGGGGAGAAAAATAACACTTGTGCAAATTTAATGTTTTCTTTTTTTGGAAAACGTACTAAGTCTATTTCTTTACTAGTCAGACACTTCAAGGAAGGTATTTCTTGGAATAGATTAACAATTCTTCCTCGATTAAGCGGAACATTGTCGGTGGGAAACAGTTCCTCTATTGTTAGGTATTTTGATTGATGACCATCCCCTTGCCAAGTTTTGTGGACTTGAAGGTTTTTTGTATTGTTAGTTTTATGCTCTGTTAATTTACTTTCTGGTGGCGGGCAGTATTCTTCTGCTATTGGATTCAATGGCTTCGCCAGCATTGTTGTTTGAATCGATGGGTTATTCACCAAATTAACAAAGGTATGTTTTTGAAATTTAAGTTTGTTCCCTTTTTTCTTTTGGATTCTTCTTAGAGGTCGTCCTCGCTTTTTCTTTCCCTTGTGTACCTTCACTTCTTTGTTTTTTATAATTTTTCCCATCTGTTTTGTTTCATTTTCCTCGATATCCTTTTCTGGGGGTATTTTATTTTCAGGAAATATCGCACCTTGACCTTTCTCAGTTTCTTTATTTGAAAAGATTGGATAGTGCTTTATATTAGTTTCAGAGGAATAATCCTTTTCTTCTCTGAAGAGTTTTTTCAGAGAGTAGATTATGGGAGTTTTTACCTTTTTTCGTCGTTCCTTAGAATCAGTCTCGTTTTTTTTAGCGTCCGATGTTTGCGTACTTGCATTTTGCATTTTTTGGGGTTTTATGCTTTTATTACAACCATCTTCAGACTGAGCAGGATTAGCCATTTCTGGTTTATCGGTTAGATCTTTAGGTAATGCTTTCTTCTTTTTTTCTTCCACCAGAAATTTGAGAATACCTATTTGAACGTCCAGGGTATCGTCTGAGTTGGCTAAAATTTGACCTAGATGAGTGAGAACTGATTCCAGGATTTCTTGAAGTGAAAATAGTGCTTTTGACAGGGGAGGTGTAGTAGCTGCCTGGGCTAAGTTAGAAAAACAAAGGTCAGTAAGTTTAGTTTGGTTAATATACAGTTTAGATGATTTATCTGGGGAACTGGTAAGTGGTTGGTTATGTCTTAAGGGAGTCTCTAATTTCTGGACTTCGATCTTCGTAGTATTACTCACTAAGCCCTCCTTGGCTAATACATCATCTTGCTGTTTAATAGGTGTTATTTGAGACATCTCTAAGATTGATTGATTATACTCTTCCAACAGGGAGATCCTTGACAGGTTAATCTCTGGATTTGATAGTACCTGAATTTGATCATTTGGTTCAAGTGATTGTATTGACTGATGTTCACAATTGTTAATTGAGAGACTTTGCTTTTTTTCTTCTTCCGAGAATGGCAGAAAAGTGTGGTTTTTCTCCGAGAGAGTAGAAAAGTATTTGGTTATTGCCGGTGTATTGGAAATTTGTCCTGGTTTCATTGATTTATCAACACAATTTCTAATAGCTGCATCGGTTCCCATGCGTTTCATATAAATTGTTCTTGAACGCAGTTTTTTTAGAGCCATCATTTAGGAGTTTGTGATCTAAGTAATCTGGTGGTCCTAGTCTCTTAGAATCGAAGTTAGTGGGGGGGGCCCGTCCCGTCCTCGATTGTCCTCGGACGGCCTCAGACGGTCCCGCCCTTGTCCCGGGCTTCTCCCGGGCGCTACCCGCGCGCTCCCGCGCGGCGGTATACTGACACGCTATTTGTAAATTGCTAATGAAAGGGGGTGTGGCCTACAGGGAGAGCGTCACCAGGTGGGATCGGTGATAGAAACTGCTGGGACTCTTGGGAGTTGGAGTCCAGCAGTATGCTCGCTCGCAGCCCTGTCAGCCAGAAACCCTTGATGCAGTGAGGTCAAATGTCAGCAAGATTCTGCTCCGTGAAGCGGGACCCGCGGAGCGGGTCCGGCGAAAGGTAGCGCCTTACAAAGCGCTTCTGATGAGCCTCGGCGCACTTCCACTGACCTCCAGCGCCTGACACAGTCTCCAAAACGGCAAGTAGCAAAAGAATGATGATATCCGCAGCTGTTTCTGATCCAGAGCCTTTTCACTGAGGAGCAGGGGGCGTGGCCTACAGGGAGAGCGTCACCAGGTGGGATCGGTGATAGAAACTGCTGGGACTCTTGGGAGTTGGAGTCCAGCAGTATGCTCGCTCGCAGCCCTGTCAGCCAGAAACCCTTGATGCAGTGAGGTCAAATGTCAGCAAGATTCTGCTCCGTGAAGCGGGACCCGCGGAGCGGGTCCGGCGAAAGGTAGCGCCTTACAAAGCGCTTCTGATGAGCCTCGGCGCACTTCCACTGACCTCCAGCGCCTGACACAGTCTCCAAAACGGCAAGTAGCAAAAGAATGATGATATCCGCAGCTGTTTCTGATCCAGAGCCTTTTCACTGAGGAGCAGGGGGCGTGGCCTACAGGGAGAGCGTCACCAGGTGGGATCGGTGATAGAAACTGCTGGGACTCTTGGGAGTTGGAGTCCAGCAGTATGCTCGCTCGCAGCCCTGTCAGCCAGAAACCCTTGATGCAGTGAGGTCAAATGTCAGCAAGATTCTGCTCCGTGAAGCGGGGCCCGCGGAGCGGGTCCGGCGAAAGGTAGCGCCTTACAAAGCGCTTCTGATGAGCCTCGGCGCACTTCCACTGACCTCCAGCGCCTGACACAGTCTCCAAAACGGCAAGTAGCAAAAGAATGATGATATCCCTATCTAGTCTAGTAACTTGAATAATCTACTCAACCTAGCTGTAATGTAATAGGCCTGAATGCCTCCTGTCCCGCGGGTGGCGCCGGCAGAGGGCGGGCCGTCTGTGGCTGTCAGGGGCAGAAAGAGGCAGGGCTGGACCACCCCGCTAACGTGAGAACACCGACCATCAACAACAAAGGTACTGTGTATCCATACAGGTCTTAGTGCCCCATGGTTTGTCTATTACACTGAACTCCCCTGGACTGCCAGACATATCACATCTTCCAGGAAACCCTGAGCAGAATAATGGGTAAAAGGAAGGCAATGGAGGGCGGGGGAGCCCTCACCATCACTACCAAAAAGAGGAGGAAGTCGAAAAAGGCACTACACGCCGCCACTAATGTACGATGACAAACATTGAAAACATTGTTACAGAGTGTGAAAATATCTTATTGTCGGCCCCCACGTCAAGTGATATGTTGATCCCCATTCCCACAGGGGAAGTTGGTCAGAAGAGCAGGGATAAAGTGATCCCAGCAATTTTTGCCAAGAAAGGTAAATCAAAGCCTATAGTGGATGAAACTCCTCGTGACTTTGCTAACCCTACAATCCCGATTGAAGTTAATGTCATAGAGGCCACAAGGGGGACAAACATAAATGCCAGTGTTTACTCGTCACCATCAACAATGGGGGATTTTGATGAGCCTTCTAATGTGACAGTATGCGAGGCTGCCATTACCTGCTCTAATCGCTTTTCTGTATTGGAAGGGGAAACGGGAGAATTAGCTGAGGTTCTATTGATGGAGCGAGATTCAGAAATGTTTTTCATTTCAACTCGTGAAGTCACACTTCCATAATAAAATAATAAAATTAACAATTGTATTGTGTATGTAATAATTTAATCTAGTTTAAGTTGCATCTACACCTGACAAACGCGGGATACTAACATCTGTGCTCATAAACGTGCATTATGTTGCATTTCCTTGTTTGTGAAAATAATAAATTAATTGTGTTTATTTGTCATGTCAAAAATTAACTGCAGCTGTTTAGAATAAATGGCATGTGCTTATTTTGCTTCCCTGTCTATGTGGTGTCACTCTATTCTTTATAGGTGCATTAAAGAACATTGCTGGATAATAAGAAAAATGGTAGATATAAAATGCTGCTTTATTTGTTTGCTTCTGCTAGGTAATTCAGACTAATGGGTTGGTTATTAACAATAAAGGGTGGCAACAGAACAAATTATTTTTCTCGCATTAATTATTTTCTTGTGTTTGTTTATACATTAGTTAATAAAGAGGCTTTGGGCCTAGTGAAAACTTTCCGTGCTTGCAAAAATCTGCTTGGAGCCAGAATAAGTCCGTGATGGCTTCAGTTTTCTCCGTCTGAAAAGTTTGTTACGATGAGATGACATTCTCTTTGCCGAACAAGGCCAAGGCCAGTAACCGGCGAAAGGCTTATAATTTTCATGCATCTGAGGAAGCTGAAAACTTAATTTTGTTGCCAATGTATCGAACTGGAGGAAACTGCGTTTTTCGAAAACCGGAGACAATGGTCTCTAAGAATGATGACGGAACTGTAATTCTGAAATCTGGTGACATGTCGCTTGTCACTTTTGAGCCAATGGGACTTCATTTCAGCAGAGAAAAATATACAATTTTAGATTAGCTTAGCGTAGAAAGGTATAAAAACTCTTGCCCCGTGGAAGAGTTATGCTTCTCCTTGCAGACCTTTTGATGAGGGCGTTATGCGGTTGGACTTCTCTTGGAGCACGTAAGAGCCCTCAAAGACTTTACTTTTAATTTTCCTTCTAGCTAGCATTAGTTAGGGACTCAGGTTTTGAAAAATGCCAAGCTGATAAAGTTTCATTTGCAATAATAATTTTGATTCATAATAAAATTGTCATAACTATTTGCAATGATTCAAATAAAATTGCTTTAATAAAATCTCTAATACATTTTCCAAATGAGTAGCTAATAAAAATCTTACTTTGGAAATCAAGCTGGTCTTGTTATTTTCATATGTATAGGTTATTCATAGTTAGATCTTATCGCCACAGTGGCTTAATTAGCTTGTAGGTTTGTATAGTACAATGAATTTATTTACCATGATTGTATATAAATGTATATAATTTGTGAATAGGTTAATTAGGTCACATGATCCAGTTGGTTATAATATGTCATGTTAGATTTATGGGCCTTATGAGAGTTTATTGATTGATGGTGTATATAGTAGAGTTGGGTAGCGTTGCTTATGACATATTTCCAAAAGCCCGCTGGATCAATTTTTCTGGTAGCAGATTTGGATGGTTACTATGGTAACCGATATGTTACATGGTAGTTGCATAGGATCGATGATTAACATATGTTGAGTTTGTTCAATTGTGTTATGTGTAGTCGAAAGGATTTTTCCGACGTGGAAAATCCTAGTTGTACTGGTACAGAGTAGTGTGGCCAGCGTGTAAAGTCACAAGTCACACAGTGCATTTGATCTGTTTCAGAGTTGTGATATCGTCGTGTATCACAAGTGTTGTCGTCGCGCAGCACGTGTTAGGGATATAGGTGTGTAAGATAGAATGCATGAATAGTGAGGATTTTCTAAGAAATCGAAACTTTGAGTATAAGGACATTGTGTCCATTGTAAACCTCTCTGTGGGGAAAGTAGTAGAATTAATTCCACTTGAATGAAGGGTAGGATAACGTCGCTTATTTTACGGACGATTCATGTTATCAGAGGGGGGTTAGAGTCCCGCCAAGATTTCATGTGTGTGTGGTTAAGGGATACTTTCCGTTTGAAAGTGCGTAAATGATCTTGTAATTCTGTTCAAGTCAAACTTTGAATTGCTACTTTATGTGCATTCAGAGGGAAGCGAGTTCGTTATTACTTGTGTGAAGGGTAGAGTAATGGTTTACTTTATCGGCAAATGCATATTCTGTGAGAATAGCGTCGTCTATTCCACGCAAAGAATTTCTCGTGTGTCTGTAAAACTATCATCTTATTTAGAGAAAACAGACAAATGGTTTGTTCTTTTTTTTGTCGATTAATCGAATTTCATTAAGAAAAGCGTCTTTAAAATGGCGCTGTGAAAAGTTTTTGTGAAGGAGGGGTGAGCGCTGAGAGTGAGACGCGAGAAACCGCAGCGGTTGTGTACGTCACAGGGTCCGCGCAGGGATTGGGTACTATACGTCACAGGCTGTACTCTGATTGGCTCACGTGACTTTGTTGAGCTGAACGCTGATTGGCTTTGGTGGAAAGCTCTGTTTTTACTGGTCGAGCAAGGTGGTGACGTAGCTTGAACCTGATTGGCTCGTTGGTGTGTTTCGCGCACGGATTGGCTGGTGTTACGGAACAACCAGGAAAACATTACGATCATTTCTGATTAAGCGGATTTGATTTAAAAATGACTTATTACTTTAAACATGTTGAGAAAAAGATTTCGATATTTCAAAAATTTAAGAATTTATTTTCACCAGACAAGAAAATTGAAACGCGAGGTGGTAAATTACTTCATAAGTACAAGACACCTGCAGCGTATATGGAAGGTGAATATGGTTACCATACTGTCCTGTGGTTTGATGTTTGGAAAAATTACACAAAGGACGACGGCGTATTGGCTTGGCCGGATGATGGTTCATTTAATGTTAAAGTTTTGAGAAATCTGAGAGAGAAAATGTCAGCTCTAGTACCACGGCCTAGACCGACACAATTTGAAGCTTTAGTTGAATGGGAGGATGAGATGTTTCAACTTCAGAGAGAAGCAAATGGGATTAAGAGACCTCCAAAAACACCGAGTTACAGACGAGAAACGCATGAAGATAGAATGCGTATGTGGAGACAGGGAGATATGTGTGATGGTCTCTATCTAATTAGGGAAATGGTTCTAGGGTCTCCAGGTGAAAAAAGTACTGAAAAGAAAAATAATATGGTTATAGATAATGAAACAGAGGATCCAGTTTTAGAAGAAATGTATACAACGAATAATAAAAATGCCCCTTTGAGACAGCCTCGGTCTTGGTCCACTCCAACGGTTTCTACTGGAACCACTCCTAGTGCACCCCTAGTGAATGACTCTCCAAAATTGTACCCAAATAATTGTGAATCTTTTGGAACTCCAGAACAGTTTGAAACAAGAACTAATTCTAGTGCCTATAATGAAAGCAGAAGTTTTCCAATGGAATGGGAAGCCCCTAGAAATCTGATGAGAACCGACAGGATTGAGGAAGTTGCAAATACTTCAGAATACCTGCGATCGAAAGAAAAATTAATTCAGCAAATAACCAAGAGTATGGAAGCAGTGACCGTTCCAGTAACGATTGGTCCTGTTCAGCCTGTTTTCGATCAAAAGGAAATTAAACAACCAGGTTTAACAATTCCATTAAATGCAGAAATTCAAAAAGTAGCTGAAAGATTTTATTCAGATTTATCTGAAATTAATCGTGAAAAATCAAGGATGCCTGATTTGACTTTTAATCAAGGTTCTTTTAACCAGACACCAATGGGTGCAGAGTCAGATGCTGAGTCACCCGAGAAAAGAGAATCGAATTCAAAACTTGATGTTGCTAAATTAAAAGCAGATTTAGAGGAATTAATAATTGGTACAATTGGTCCTGACAGTTTAAAATTTTACAGAGATGATGAACTCCTGTTCATCAGCAAAAGCATGCATTGGAAAATAAAGAATAAATATGATCAGCTGGAAGAACTGGCAGAAGAATTAGAAATTGATTTGAACAAACAGAAAAACCTAGGAAAACACTACAGATTAAATTTTACAGAAAAGGATATTGAAAATTTCAATACAGGAGGAAGAATTATGCACATAAAAGAGTTGATTGTTTATATCAAGAAATTAGGTGACTTGAGTAAATGGAGAGTGAAATGGACTAAAAAGAAGGAAGACGAAAGGTTGGATAGGTTGGATAATCTGTCTAAACAATTTCCAATGAGAGAAATCGCAGGTGGAGGGTATGTACATGTTCCCTGGTCAAGACAGGACATTTTACTTTTCACTAATGATTTTCCTCGGCTGAGAGAAATCCTGTGGAATGGTACCGACAAGTAGACAGGTTTATTAAAGTTTCAAAAGTTCTGTGGATTGATCTGGATGGCTTTTTTGACATAGTTGTCCCATCAGATCTAAGGACAGAATGCAAAATTGCTATAAGTTGGCCAAAAGCTGAACCAGAACGAGTTAAGGAGACAGGTGCTCCAGCACCGGAGGTCATGGAATTCTATGAAAAAGTGATTTACTGGTTAAAACAAAAAAATCACCCCAAAGGAAGTAGATTGGGTTAAAATTGACAGAACAAACCAGGAGTCAAAAGAATCAGTTCATTCATTCTATGAAAGATTATTTTTGGTTTTCAAACAATACAGTGGTTATGAAAAATTAGATGAGAAAGATATGAGCCATTTTATTTACAGGTTCGTAATGGTCTTAGACCAGAAATTGGGGAAATGATCAGGAATAATATTGTTGGATGGCAATCAAATTCGGTTGATGATATTTTGAGGAAAGCAAAATACTGTAGTGATGAGTTAGAAGCCAAACAGAAGAAGCTAAAGGAAAAAGCAATGTGGGCACAAGTAAAAGTAGCTGAACAACAGATAGCAAGCCTTGAAAATAAAAATGGGAATTTTGTGCAACATGGAAATTTCGTACAGAATCAAGGTCAAGGAAAGTTTAAAAGTAATTTTAATAATCCAAATAAGCCAAAGTTTAATCCAGAAATTGAAAAATTAAAACAAACGATGCCTTGCTTTAACTGCGGGGAGATTGGACATTGGAGAAACGAGTGTAAAAACCCACCCAGGAAGTTTAAAAATGCATCATTTAACCCACAGATGCAGAATGATGTTGATCTGCAGCAACAGTTGCAGCTGCAGCGTCAAATGAGTGAACTGAGTCTTCAGCGACAGCTACAACAGCAGTTGACCCAGCAGCAGAGTCAGATTCCGTTGCCTCCTTTCCCAAATTGTGGGGGAAGTCAAAAATTAAATCCAGAAATTGGGTTCAGCGGATGTGATCAGGTAATAAGAAATCAAAGACCAAATTTGCAAAGTGCATCAGGACAATTTTTGTTAACAGGAAACAAAGAAAGTGATTCCGAAGACTGCTTCTGACGGTGCCCGAGAGAGGGGGAAGAGTGTGTAATTGGAGCCACTCTTGAGGTTGACCAGTCTGGTCCATTTGTAAATGGAAAGGTGAATGATGTAGAGATCACTTTCCTTGTGGACACTGGTGCGACTCGTTCTACTGTTCGATCAGTGGAAATTGAAAACCTACCTCTCTCTGGGGATACCATCCAAGTAGTGGGAGTCAGTAATCAACAGATGAAGACTGATCTTACTGATCCTGTGAATGTGGAAATAGGCAATTTTAAAGACAAACACAGATTTGTAGTTTGTAATAGCAGTCCAGTGAATTTACTAGGTAGAGATATATTGTGCAAAATGAATTGCAGAATATATTGTTCACCTGGTGGAATTGAGTAACAAACCATGGAGGAAGATGGATTGTACAGACTAACTATGCTAATGATTGAGGCAGAAGAAGAAAAATTGTTTCCTACCTTTGATAAAGAAAATTTACCTGAGGAATTGAAAGAGACAGTTAAATCTGAGATTTGGGATTTGACTGGAAATGAGATGGGTCTGATGAAACATGTCGATCCAGTCAAAATCACAGTAAAGCAGGGAATAGACTTCCCAAACATTCCTCAATATAAAATGAAGGCAGAAACGATTGAGGGTGTTATTCCTGTAATTGAAAAATTCATCAAACAAGGTGTTTTAAAAGAAATTGAGAGTAGTCCTTGTAACTCACCGATTATGGGGATCAAAAAGGCAAATGGAACGTACAGAATAGTTCAGGATTTGAGAAAAATTAATCAGATTGTCGTTCCTTGTTGCCCAGTTGTTCCAAACCCTGCTGTCATTCTTTACCAGATTCCACATGATGCAGAATGGTATACTGTCATTGATCTTTGCAATGCCTTCTTTACTGTTCCATTGCATCCAGAAAGCCAGGAAATCTTCGCTTTTCGGTTCCAGAGTAGGACCCTCGCATGGTGCAGAATCCCTCAAGGGTATACAGAAAGTCCTTCTATCTTTAATGAACTGTTAAAGAGATCTTTGGAAGATTTGATTTTGCCAGGCAGATCGACATTAGTGCAGTATATTGACGATCTGCTGATCGCAGCAAAGACGAGAGATAATTGTGTGACAGACACGATTACAATTTTGAATCATTTGGCAGATGAGGGACACAAAGTGTCTCCTGCAAAGTTGCAGTTTTGTAAACAAGAAGTAAAATACCTTGGTCATAGAATTGCAAAAGGAATGAGACAGGTAACAATCGAGAGAATCAAAATGATTCAGGGAATGCAACCTCCAAAAATACAAAGACAGGTGAGAATGTTCTTGGGAATGGTTGGTTACTGTCGTCAATGGATTAGTGGATTTTCGGTAATTGCAAAGCCACTACAGAGATTGACAAAGTCAGATGTGAAAGATCCAATTGTTCTTACTGATATTGAGTTGGAAGCTTTTGAGAAACTAAAAAGAAGCTTATGTGAAGCTCCAGCTCTGGGCATGGCAGATTATGAAAAAGGTTTTGAACTATACTGCAGTGAAAGAGAAGGATGTGCTTTGTCTGTGTTAATTAAGAGACATGGTAACATGAGAAAACCTATTGCTTACTTCTCAGCAGTTCTTGATCCGGTTGCGAAGGCATTGCCAGGTTGTTTAAAAGCAGTTGCAGCAACAAGAATTAGCCTGGAACAAAGTGAGGGAATAATATTTGGGATTTCCTGTAAAAGTCTATGTTCCTCACTCAGTTGAAATACTCCTTACAAGGAGTAAAACGCAGCACATGACAAGCAGCAGACTGACCAAATATGAGAAAATCATTTTGGGATCTGATAATGTGTCAATTGCAAGGTGTGAATTTAAATCCTTCCACACTGTTACCTGACACTGAAAATATTGACGAAAATGACGTGGAGCATGAATGCTTGGATGTCATGGAATACTGTACCAAGCCAAGGCAGGACATTAAAGATGTACCATTGCCTGAATCAGATCTTGTCCTCTTTGTGGATGGCTCCTGTCTGAGATCAGAGGGAGGTGTTTTGAAAGCAGCATACTCAGTCTGCACAGTTGCAGATGTTGAAGCATCATGTCTAGAAGGAATTCGTTCAGCACAGGTGGCTGAATTAATTGCTTTGATTCGTGCTTGTGAAATAGCAAAGGATTTGAGGGTTACTATAATAACAGATAGTCAGTATGGGTTCGGAGTTGTGCATGATTATGGACAGCTCTGGTCTCAGAGAGGCTACATGACATCAACAGGTTCGCCAATCAAAAATGCAGTATTTATTAAGAGATTGATTGATGGCATTCAATTGCCAAAGGAGATTGCTGTAGTGAAATGCGCAGCACATCAAAAAGGTGAAGATTTTATCACCAAAGGCAATAATTTTGCAGACGAAATGGCAAAATTCTGTGCTAAAAATGAATTTGGACTTAATAGGGGGAAAAACAAAGATTTTGGTTCAATTTCAGTAATGCTAACATCTGTTGTTGAGACATGGGAAGAAATTAGGGACTTACAAAATGAAGCTGATGATGATGAGAACAACTCATGGTTGAGAGCAGAATGTAGACCACGAGATGAGGATGGTGTTTGGACCTACAAAGATGGCAGAGTAGTCTTACCTAATTGCATGATTGCTGACATGGCCAGAATGTATCATGGTCCTGGTCCTATTGGAAGAGACTCTATGATCAGGCTCTTCAAAGAGACATGGTTTAATACCAAGTTTAGGACAATTGCAGAGTCTCTTTGTCAGAGGTGTTTGACTTGCCAACAAATGAACCCAAACAGGAAATCAGTTGTGGGAACGGGAGTCATAGGTCGGGAGGGTGGTCCCTTTACCAGATTACAAATGGATTTCATTGAAATGCCAATACACAACTGTTTGAAATATGTTTTGGTGATTGTGTGCTTGTTTTCAAGATGGGTGGAAGCATTTCCAACAGGTCATTGTGATTCGATTACAGTGGCAAAGTTGCTTCTTAGAGAGATAATACCGAGGTACGGTTTCCCAGTCACTCTTGAGAGTGATGGAGGGGGACATTTTGATAACAAACTGATGAAATTGATCTGTGAAGCATTACACATTGAGCAGCAGATACATTGTGCATACAGACCAGAGGCATCTGGAGTAGTAGAGCAGATTAATGGAACAATAAAAAATAGAATTGGAAAAATGTGTCTTGATACAGGTGTAAAGTGGACAGATGCTCTTCCACTTGTTCTGATGACTTTATGTTTAAAGTATTTTATTCAACGTGACACACCAAAACAGGCATACAGCATCATAGGATCAGCAGATGAGAACATGCAGTAGTCTGGCATGACACAACATTTAAGTTCAAATGCCCCCCTCCCACCCCAACGCCCCCTCACCCCACCCAACTTCCCTCACCCCCCCACCCACTGTCCAGTGCGCTACCAACATGCTACCTATTTCCCATGGCTCTAGGCAATTGGGGAGAAGAGTCCCACCCCGCTCACTAATCCGATGCCAGCGGGCTCGTAAGCCGCAGCAGGCGAAGGTACATCGGACAGGTGAGTTCTCTGAACTCCGTGAGCAGCATAGAATGAAATGGTTGCCACAGTTCATTAAATTGCGTTACATCCCCAGCCACCACCAAAGACAGTTTCTCCATACCCAACACGTACCACAGTCTGTGGAGCCAGCCCGTAACTGTAGGCGTTGTGTCTGTGCGCCAGTATATCAAAATGTTCTGAACTGCAGAGCCGAGGGCAATGGCGATCTGCCTACCCCTTCTGGACCTGAGGGGATACATTAAATCATTTGGGAGTCCTAGCAAGGTATACGCCGGGAAGCGCGGGAGCTCTATACCAAAATGAGAATCAATTTCATCCAGCACTTCCTTCCAGTAACTAGCTAAGAGGGGGCAGTCCCATAGAATGTGCGTGAGTGTTCCCCGGTGTCCGCACCCCTGCCAGCATGTGTCAGTCTTGCTATGGTCGAACTCATGGACCCGCTCAGGTGTGTAGTACCAGTAGGTGGACACTTTAGTGAAGGTATCAGTGAGGCCCATGTGATATGCAGATTGGCGCGCCCTATAAGATATGTGGTCCCATTCCTTGGGGCTCAGTGTCCTCCCAAGTTCCCGCTCCCATCTAGCTCTCCCGGGGTTATGAAAGTGTGTTGAGGGTAGTTGTAAGAACTTATATAAATCCGAGATCAGTTTCGTGTCCGACGTACAGGACAACAGCCATCTCTCGCACGGTGAAAGCATCCTGTCCGCCACGTCCCTTATCTGCGGCTGGAGAGCCAAATGTCGGGCTTGCATATACCGGTGTCTCTCAGTCTCGGGGAGTGAGAATTCCGTCCGAAACTGTGTGAACGGGATGACCCCCTCCGGAACGTACAGGTGACACAATGCTCTGCACCCTGCCTGCCGCCAATGTGCAAAGGCTCCTTTCTCCATTCCGGGAGTGAAGGCAGGATTATCCACCAGCGGCGAGAGCGGCGAAGGGAATGTGGTGAGATCATACTTAAGGGAAGTCACGTCCCAGACCCGCAATGGCACCCTCGTAATAAAAGAAGCGTAGAGATTCTTAGGCCGGTGGGCACGGTGCAGGAACGGTATCTCCTGCAGAGGCCTCCCCGCCACCGCCTGGTCCTGGAAAAGCCAATGCTTATCCGACTCCCACCTGCACCATTCGACCAAGTATCTTAATTGCGTCGCCTGAAAGTATTTACGAAAGTCGGGAATGCCTAGACCTCCAGCGTCAGGAGACAAAAGTGAGAGGGCCCTGCGTAACCTAGGCTTTTTCCCCTGCCAAATAAAACGGGCCACATCCGACTAACTGCTGTATCCATCCCTTCGGTGGCTTAAGCGGCAAAGCCCTAACTAAGTAGAGCACTTGCGGCAAGATCGTCATCTTGACGGCAGCAATCCTACCCAGCCAGGAGAGGATGCCACGATTCCATCGGCCTAGCTCGTTCCGGATCTTGGCTCCCAAAGCTGAGTAATTAGCCGCGACCATGTCTGGCAGCGTAGGGGCTATCTGAATCCCCAAATAAGGGATCGCCTCTGAGGACCAAAGTAACGGGAATCTGTTCTGCAAATATGCCCTGGTGTCAGGCGCCAGGGAAATATCCATAGCTACCGATTTCCCCATATTCATCTTAAAACCCGAGACCGTGCTGAACGCCGCCAGTTCATCCATGCAGGCCGGGAGTGCCATCCGGGGCGTAGCCAATGTGAAGATGACATCATCAGCATAGAGACTGATTGTATGGGTAAAGCCGCCCATCCGTATTCCCTCTACTTCTGGTCGTGTCCGCACTCTTTGAGCGAACGGCTCCATGTATAGTGCAAAGAGCAAGGGCGAGAGTGGACAACCCTGCCTGGTGGCCCTCTCGATGGGGAAGGCAGCAGAGGTATGGCCGTTAACTCAGACTACTGCCGATGGATCCTTGTAGCAGTTGAGGATCATGGTGCGAAACCGTTCCCCAATACCCGCTTTCACCAGTACCTGCTCCAAGAAAGGCCAATGCACGCGGTCAAACGCCTTCTCTGCGTCAACCGCAAGCATCATCCTCTTACCCGTAATCCTGGAAGCCTTTTCCAGCAGATGAACCACCCTTTTTGTATTATCTACCGTCTGCCGCCCCGGGACAAAACCCGCCTGGTCCGGGTCAATAAGGCCGGGCAAGTGAAGTGCTAGTCGACTGGCCAGAATCCCAGTATAAAGTTTCAGGTCAACGTTCAAGAGGGATATCGGTCTGTATGACCCACAGCATTTAGGATCTTTCCCCGGTTTGGGGATGACCGTAACAGAGGCCCTCAAAAGGTCAGGCGGGATGGCTCCAGGTTCCGCGAAAGAGTTGAAAAGGCGGGTGAGAACCGGTGCCAACGACCCGCAGAATGTCTTATAGAAGAGGGCAGAATATCCATCCGGGCCTGGCGCTTTGCCGTGCTTCAGTCTGGCAATGGCCGTCACCACTTCCTCTATGCTAATATCCCTGTCCAGATGGTCCACCTGAAGAGGCTCCAAGGAGGGCAGAGTGATCGAGTCTAGATAGGAGGTCATAGCCGGCACATCCGACGGGTCACCGGCGTAGAGGTTTCCGTAGAACCCTCGAAACTCGGCCGAAATGCAGGCATCATCCACTACCGCAGCGCCCGTGGAATCTGAGAACTCCTTCACCAACTGGCTCTGCCTAGCAGCCCGGAGTCTGTTAGCTAAAAGTTTGCCACATAGATCCCCTCCAGTATAAAAGGCATGGCGCAGTCGGAGGGCCGCATATTCCGCTCGGTCTATGTCTAGGGCGGCAAGGAGCTTCCTTGCTTCTTTAAGCTGCCGCCAAATCCTCGGCGCCCCGGTCCTACGGTGGATCAACTCCAGCTCCCGGACTCTGTCAGTAAGCTCCCCCCTCTTTATCCTGCGCTCCTTGTTTTCGGCCGCTGAGATCGACAGGAACTCCCCCCTGAGGACAGCCTTCAAGGCAGCCCATTGTGTGGCCCGGGTGGTATCCGTATTATCATTGTTAGCCAAATATTCACAGAGTACCTGTCCAATACGGTCCGTGACCGCTTTCCTACGTAGCAAGGTATCTCGGAGGCGCCAAGTCCTCGCCGGGGAGGTAGAGGGTGGCAAGCAAAAAGAGGCCTCGACCGGGGCGTGATCCGACAAGGAAATTACCCCCATAGTCACGCCGGACGCCAGAGCTTGCACCGGCAAAGTGACCAGAAGGTGATCAAGCCTCGCGTAGGTCTTGTGCGCATGGGAATAGTAGGAATAGTCCCTGTCCACAGGATGCATGTGACGCCAGAGGTCCAGGAGACCCATCTCCGTAAGCTCAGCCTTACAACCAGCTGAAATTTCCCCGACTTGCGGGGAACGCTGCGCTGATCTATCCATAGCCGACTCAAAGACCATGTTAAGGTCGCCCCCGAGGATAATATGCCTATCCGGCGAGGCAGAGATCTCTTCCACCGCAGACTGCAAGAACCGCTCTTGTTTATCATTGGGACTATAAAGGGAACCTATCGTGAGAGTAAGTCCACCCACCCGAAACCTATGCACCAACAACCGTCCTTTCATTTCTGCGAATTTGTGAATGTGTTCTCCCCTAAAGTGTCGAGCCACCAGAATCGCCACCCCGGCTGTCTTGGTAGTGCTGGAGGAAAAGAATTGCGTCGGGAATTTACAAGAGTGCAGTCTATGTGTGTCCTGCGGCAACAGGTGGGTTTCCTGAAGGAGGCATATGTCCGCTTGCGTATTTTCTAACAAAGAAAGCACCGCCCGCCGCTTGACAGGATTATTCAGACACCTGACGTTCAAAGTCACGACTTTAAAGGTGTGAGGAGGCATAGTGGGAAATATGTGTAAAGGCGATAGCGGCCTGCGTGGTGATCGTAGTGTGCAAACATACTACCCCCTCCTCAAGCAGCAAAGCAATCCGCCAAAAACAGTGAACCAAGCTACCCCTTCCTGCGCCTCGCAACGTAGCACCAGGCAAGAGTCCTAACGTGACCGGGCCTCTCCCCACACACCAGCCAACCCCACAGTCCACCCCTACCTCCACCTCCCCTCCGCCGCTGAGTGAGACAAGGCGGAGAAACACAGGTAAAGCAACAAATCCTAGCACAGCGCACCGGACAATCCCTTCCCCCACTCCCAACTCCCACAACCCCTCCCGGATCCCCAACACCCCAACACAACCCCTTCCCCTCCCAGAACACCGTCCCCGTCTCCTCAAGAAAGGAATCAGGGGAACCATTGTCCAAGCCCGGCCCAAAACAGGCAAGCCTATGGAAAAGTCTCCAAAGTGGACGTCCAGCCACCACACAACCTTCGCTTCCCCCCCCACCCCCCCAGGCCCCCAAACCTGCGACTCAAAAAGAAGCGATGTCGATCTCCCCCCGGAGAATGTCTAGGCGGTCAAAGCAACCTCTTCCGTCGCCGTTTCTCTGGCGACCTCTCACAGCATTGTCCATATCAGCCCGGATAGTAGGCGAGTCAGGCCTCACTAAAGAGGCCGAGGACCGGCGGCCCGGAACCGATTGCCAGCCATCCCTGGTGACTCGGCGTCGACGCGGAGTGGAAGCATCCTCTTCAGTGGCCGTGATGCCCAGCACAGTACAGGTATCCTGGAGAGAGCGCAGCTGATGTAATATTCCGGTCCACCGGAAGATGATACGAAAGGGATGGCCCCAAGAGTATTGAGTGTCATGCTCCCGTAAGAAGTCAGTCACGATTTTAAAGGACTTTCCTTTCTGCAGGGTAACCACCGAGAGATCTTGAAAGAGGGCCATCCTATGACCTCTGAACTCCAAGGAGGGCTTGGCACGAGCTGCCCGCAGGATCCTTTCCTTCAGGGGGTAGTCCGGCAGGTAGGCCAGAAGGTCGGGGGGAGGTGCCGGGGCTCTCCGTCGTGGGCCCACCCTGTGTGCCCTATCAACCCTAAGCGAAAAATCAGTCGGCTCACCCAGAATGTCCCTGAACAGATCCCGCAGGTAGTCCGCCGCATCTTCCCTTTCTTCTCCGAGAGGAACACCCCGGACCCGGATGTTGTTCTTCCGGGAGCGGTTCTCGAGGTCCTCCACATGGGATTGGAGATCGATTTGTTGGCCACGAAGCCTGATCACCTCCTGCTGGAGCTGCGTGAGTTCCTCATCTCTGGCGTGGCCCGCTTCTTCTACAGATGAGACCCGCTCTCCTAGGCCGTCGACCTCCCGCCGGACCTCTCTCACCTCCCCCGCCACTTCCTGCTTGAGCGTCTGGAAGTCCTCTCGCAAGGAGCTAAAAAGCGACTCAAGGAATGACCTAGTAACCGGCGGCTCCCCTCCGCTCGCCCCCTGCGAGCCGCTGGATTGACCTGGGGAGTGCTGTCCGCGGTCCTGCCGTGCATTGCCCCTGTTCAGCATTTCTGGCAGGGTGCGTTCACCTTTCCTGTTTCCCTTATTGCCAGCCATTTTGGCTATGGAAGAAAATGTCTAATCCTCACCAGCAGCAGCAGTGCTCACTACACCACCTGATCGACCGCTCCGGGTAGTTAGGCCTGCCGCCCGCTCACTCCGTCGACAGTCAATCGCACAAGGCCTCCAGGGACTCAGCTGCACTCGGCAATCCTGGCACCCGAACAACCCTGGAAAGCTTAAAGTCCTAGAGTTCCCCCATGCATCCCCCGCCAGCATGTACTTCATTCACTGCGAGTGTCTCACCAAAGCAGACCCAACAGTATGGGTCAGCCCAGGGGGGGGGGGGGGGGGGAGGGAGAGGGAGCAAGCCCCCGCGTCCCACAATCCAACAAGTCCCAAGGGTAGGCTGGGTCCACTGCAAAATCACCAGCAGGCCAGACGTAGCACCTCAACAGTTCAGGCCTACAGGCGCTCCGCCACTTCCATGCTCCGCCAAGGGAAACCAAAAGGGGGGCGGCCCCACACCCCCCGCCACGCTCCGACGGGAAAAAGTAGTGCAGGGTCCCTTTATCGTGGCAGCCGCGTCGCACCAAAACCTGCTCGCGTAAGCTTCCAGGCTCCTCACCACTGTCCAGGCTCTGTCCCCTCCCACCCCGACAGCACCAGGCCAGGGGAATGGGGTCTCCGCTTCTCCAGGGGTCTGTGAGCCGCTGGTGCCCTCAATGCTCCTCGGCACCCGCTCTCCACCACCTCGTGTTCCTCAGGGCCCAGACCCCTGCCAAGTTCGTCTCCGTGCCAGGCTGATTGAGACTCCGACACCAGGCACACAATGGCGTCTCCAGTCCGTAGCCTGCCACCCCGCAGGCAGCTCCCGGTCGGGTCCCGCTCTGGGCACAGGAAGGGAGCCTGCAAGTCCCCAGGGGCAGCCGCGTCAGTGGCGCCCGAGATCCCACCTGGCCTGAGTCAAGCCGCCAATCACACGCTACCCCTCATGCGGTGTCGGCGGGTGGGGCAATCCTGAACTGCGCTCCGGGCCGGCAGGCCCCTGGGTCTCTCGGCACTGCTCCAGCCCCACCCGCAGCCTCGACCGCACTTCGTGTCCGGAGCCCGATACTGCGCCGCCTCAGCTCCGTGCTACTTCCAGCGGCTCCACACCGCGGCCGCTGACGGGTCTGTGCCGAACCCCGCTCCTCTCCGAGCTGCGATGGCAGCCTTCTTCGTGCGGCGCCGCAGGCTCGAGTCAGTCCACAGGGCGGGCCCAGCTGCACTTCCGGTCGGCCGCATGTCTATCAAATCGCGGGTCAGCTTCACCGACCTCTAACGGCGCCTTCTAGCGCGCAGATTTTTGTCGCAGTAAGATCCGCTAACTCCCCACTGTACCCGCCGTCGCCAGCAAGCAACGGTGGGGGGAGATCAGCGTTAAATAAGGCACTGAGGGGCCCGGGCCGGAGGAGATGGCCAAGGTCGCGTCCTCCTACGCCGCCATCTTGGCCACGCCCCCTTCTGATGACTTTAAGAAGTACACCAGATAAAAAGACAGGTCTGAGTCCTCATGAGATCCTTATGGGGAGAGTCATGAGGCAAGCTTATGTACCGGTAGGGAAACTGTTAAGCATTAATGACAGTGCGATTTTGGAGTATTGCAAACGTCTGTCTGACGTAGTGACTTCTGTGTCTAATCAGGTGGGAACTGAAGCACAATCAAAAGACAAAGTGCAGACACATGATCTGAGACCTGCAGATTGGGTCAGAACGAAAGTGCACCGAAGAAGGAACTGTTTGATCCCGAGGTGGCAGAAACAGAGGCAGGTGATCCTTGTTACAACGAATGCAGTAAAGTGTAGAGGATTGAAAAGGTGGATACATCCAAGTCACACTATTCCAATACCTACACCTGAAAACTCTGATGAGGAGAGTGATACGACAGATGATTCAGACTCTGAAGAAGAAGTAGAAAGAAATCCAGATAGTGAAGATCGACAGAGTGGTTGACATCTGGAGAAACCATCTGTGAATGGAGATTTGATTGGAAAAGAATTGAAGATTATTGAAATAGATTCTGGAGATGAAAATAATCTATTAGATAAAGAAACAGAAGTAACAGAAAAGGAAATAGGTGAAGGGAGAGAACCTGATAAAGAATCGAGAAAAGAAAAAGAAACAGAAGAGTCTGATCAAGTTCAGAGGAAAGACCAGGAGGGTATCGAAAGGCAGATAACGAGCTCTGAAAGCAGTAACAAGAATTCCGGATCTGGGAAGTTAAAGGTGATTGAAGAATTGGACGAAGACGAATTACTGAGTACCAGTGATGGGAGAAGGAGTGCTGTTCCTAACAGAGTAAGGCTGCCGATTAGAGAAGATCCTGGGAAAACGATTGAAATTTCTGACAGTGACTCTGGAGAAAGTGATGAAGAATGTCAAAAAGGAGGAGTGAAGAAAAGATCATGGAAAACAGAATCTAATGAGTCTGAACCAAAAAGAAAAATCCTGAGAAAAGGAGAGACCTGGCCATCTGAAAACGGAGGGTTGAGAGTCAGGTTAGTGAAAAGATCAAAGGAGCAGGTGAATGAGATAAGTAGTCAAGGGGATCCTGAAAAGAAAGCTGAAAAAGGAAAGAAAATAGAAGTAATTTCTAGAAAGACAGAGTTTTGAGACCGAATCAGAAATATAAGTCTCCTGAATGGGCTTATATAATAATACCACCTGTAATTGAAATAAATAGCAGTAGTCAGGAAGAAGAAGTGGAAGAAATTAGTGACAATGATTGAAGTACGAACATGTTAGATTTTAGGATTAAGTTTAGATTTCTGTTTTTGGCGTAAGGCTGAAGAAATTGTGTTAGGTGACACAAGGTCGAAGAAATTGTATTTAATTGGAAAATAACTTGTGACGCAAGGTCGAAGAAAAAATTGTTAGAGGGTTTTAAAAAAAAAAAAAAAATTTTTAAAGGGGGGTGTGAAGTTTTGAAAATTTTTGTTCTCTTTTTGTAAATAAGTGTTGGAAAAAAAAATAGATGCCTTATGTAATGTCGGGTAGTACTTCAAAATGTTCCATTTTTAAGAAATGCTGTAAGATGACTCTGGTGTGTGTGCTCCTATTAATTCTGCTCTGGTTAGTTTTAGCTGTCATCTTTCCTTTCGGGATCGATAAGGAGAGGTTCAAGGTCAATATGACAAGCAAAGCTTCAGTTAGTCAAGACAAACATAGTGCAACACACAAAGCTAACAAGGTTATTGATCACAGACCAGATGTTCATCAGGACAGGTCTGTTAGTGATTTTTCTAGCAATACTTTTTCAAGGCTTTTGGGAGAGTACGTTAAGGTCATGGGTGTCAAAGATTGTTATATCTGTGTGAAGTTGCCTGCTTCTGTTTCGGAGGGAGTGACATACAATATGCTTCCTCTTACTTATGGCATAACATGCAGTGTGATAGCTAGCTTATTTTACCAGACTGGTCGGTTGGAGTATTATTATTCCAACTATGATGAGATCTTTGCTAACCTGAAAATAGAGAATGCTTTAAATAAACATAAACAAGCTAAACAGATGAGGGATTTCTTTTTAGTAACTAATGAACTGACTTACGAGTATGCTTATAGAAACAATTTAACTTGCAAATTGAGAGCGGAGGAAAAGACTTTCCTGAACCTTGTTGAGGAGAGAAGGGCAATTTATAAAAGAAATGAGATGGTCAAACAGACCAAATCGAAGTTTTGGCAGAAGGAGGATGCTAAGCTTAATGGCAAATCTTTTGATAATGTTGCAATTCACATAGACAAACCAATTAGTGGCAAGCTTTGCATTAGGAGAGACAATACACTGTTTGATAATTATTTTGTAGGAGCTAGCAACTGTGAGGACACTTACCAAATAATGGGGGGTTGGGGATTCAAAGGTGGCTGGGATTTATTTTGTCTGTGGAGATAAGGCTTATTATAATCTCCCGGACCATTGGTATGGGACATGTTTTGTTGGTCTTGTGTTCCAAGATTTTTCATGTTGACAGAAATGCAGAAGGTTCTTTTGAAATCAGTGGCCATGCAAACAGATATAGAAGAGAAAGTTTCTCAGAAATTTTGGGAGACATCTTTGAGGCAGTGATACCCTTAGTAGGTATAACTTTGAATGCAGGAAGAATCAGAAAATTGTCCACAATTGTTGACAGACTGTCCACTGACACAGCAGGTGGTTTCCAGTTAGTGGATGTTGAGGTTATTGCGGTTAGATCAATGGGGATGCAAAATCGCCTTGCTTTAGACATACTCCTGGCAAAAGAGGGAGGAGTCTGTGGCATTTTACATGTACAGCATTGCTGTACCTATATTCCAGATGAGAGTAAGAAGATTGAAATGTACATTAGAAATATCACAGAGTTGCATTCAGAAATAGTCCCCTTAGAAGAAGATGATTTTTCAGAACGACTTTCAAAAAGATTCCAAGCAATCAAAACCTGGTTTCAAGAGATTGGTGGATCAGTTCTTGGCAAGATTCTAACACCTTTGTTTGTAATAATTTTTGAGATAGTTTTGACAAAGATCAGTTGTATGTTACACAAGAGAAAGAAGCACATGAGGGAAAAGAGAAGAATTTATAAAATCAAAAAGGAGCAAGAAAAAGAGATAGAACTTGAGGAGTTGCGCAGAGCTCAATATGAGAGTTGTAAAGATTTTGCTGAAACTAGCCTTTAGAAAATACTAACAGAATGAAATCGAACCATTTTCTTTTAAGATAAAAAAAAAAAAAATAATTAAGACATTTTTGGGTGTGGTGATTTGTTAATCACCAGATGAGGGAGTTGATGGAGCGAGATTCAGAAATGTTTTTCATTTCAACTCGTGAAGTCACACTTCCATAATAAAATAATAAAATTAACAATTGTATTGTGTATGTATTAATTTAATCTAGTTTAAGTTGCATCTACACCTGACAAACGCGGGATACTAACATCTGTGCTCATAAACGTGCATTATGTTGCATTTCCTGGTTTGTGAAAATAATAAATTAATTGTGTTTATTTGTCATGTCAAAAATTAACTGCAGCTGTTTAGAATAAATGGCATGTGCTTATTTTGCTTCCCTGTCTATGTGGTGTCACTCTATAGGTGCATTAAAGAACATTGCTGGATAATAAGAAGAATGGTAGATATAAAATGCTGCTTTATTTGTTTGCTTCTGCTAGGTAATTCAGACTAATGGGTTGGTTATTAACAATAAAAGGGTGGCAACAGAACAAATTATTTTTCTCGCATTAATTATTTTCTTGAGTTTGTTTATACATTAGTTAATAAAGAGGCTTTGGGCCTAGTGAAAACTTTCCGTGCTTGCAAAAATCTGCTTGGAGCCAGAATAAGTCTGTGATGGCTTCAGTTTTCTCCGTCTGAAAAGTTTGTTACGATGAGATGACATTCTCTTTGCCGAACAAGGCCAAGGCCAGGAACCGGCGAAAGGCTTATAATTTTCATGCATCCGAGGAAGCTGAAAACTTAATTTTGTTGCCAATGTATCGAACTGGAGGAAACTGCGTTTTTCGAAAACCGGAGACAATGGTCTCTAAGAATGATGACGGAACTGTAATTCTGAAATCTGGTGACATGTCGCTTGTCACTTTTGAGCCAATGGGACTTCATTTCAGCAGAGAAAAATATACAATTTTAGATTAGCTTAGCGTAGAAAGGTATAAAAACTCTTGCCCCGTGGAAGAGTTATGCTTCTCCTTGCAGACCTTTTGATGAGGGCGTTATGCTGTTGGACTTCTCTTGGAGCACGTAAGAGCCCTCAAAGACTTTACTTTTAATTTTCCTTATAGCTAGCATTAGTTAGGGACTTAGGTTTTGAAAAATGCCAAGCGGATAAATTTTCATTTGCAATAATAATTTTGATTCATAATAAAATTGTCATAACTATTTGCAATGATTCAAATAAAATTGCTTTAATAAAAATCTCTAATACATTTTCCAAATGAGTAGCTAATAAAAATCTTACTTTGGAAATCAAGCTGGTCTTGTTATTTTCATATGTATAGGTTATTCATAGTTAGATCTTATCGCCACAGTGGCTTAATTAGCTTGTAGGTTTGTATAGTACAATGAATTTATTTACCATGATTGTATATAAATGTATATAATTTGTGAATAGGTTAATTAGGTCACATGATCCAGTTGGTTATAATATGTCATGTTAGATTTATGGGCCTTATGAGAGTTTATGGATTGATGGTGTATATAGTAGAGTTGGGTAGCGTTGCTTATGACATATTTCCAAAAGCCCGCTGGATCACTATCACAAGGCCTGGGGGAGGCTGCAGATATTGGGAAGAGTAGTCCGGCCGATTGTTGTAGATGTCTGAATTTTAATGTTTTACTCATGAAAAAGCTAGAAAACTTTGAAAGGGATATAGCTTTTATAAAGAAAACTACACAAGCCCACCACAAGCACAATCAGCACCTATAAAAACTCTATCTATGCCTGTGCGAACAGTCGCACCTAAACACCTAGGAGGAGAGGCCATAATCAAACATAATACACAATCGGCCACCTTAGGAGTATCCAAAGCTACAGGGGAGTCGAGACTTAAAACCTTGGCCAACCACACTGTAGCTAAAACACCTGGCAGAGTTCATATGCTGATATGACAAAAGGAAGTAGACCAATCCCACAGTACAGGGACATACAGGGGGTAAATGAAAAAGCTAGGAGTACTACTAGTAGTACCAACTTCACAGTAACACCACATAGACCCTCTAGAGACACTGTTTATATGACAGGGGTCCCCAAACTTGGAGGCAACAACTCTTATGAAAATAGTGAGTCCATATGCAACAAGGCTATTCATTGAATTCGTAATGTAAGAGGGTGCAGATCAGTGATGAGAGGACCTGATTAATGTCAAAAGACTCTTCTTCTAACTCAGTTACTGACTGCATCGAACTAAATTTTGCTAACTATAAAATAGCAGAAAATTTAGCAGCCCTGGAATTCAGGACATGCCCCCCTAGGTATTCCAACATTCAGATTAGACATAATCCCTTATGGATTAGATCCAGCCCCGATGATGTGTCAGGACTAAACAATATAGATGGACTGCCAGAGGATATTGACCTGAATAATTTTTCCCATATACATACCCTGGACAAATATAAGTACCAGTTCAATCTCACCACAAGACCTCCTGATATGATAGCTAGGGAACTTAATGATGAGCCCAATGATGAGGTTGCCTCTCTTGGGGAGGAAAAGAATATGTAAGTGGCTAAAGCCCCGAATCGCAACTTAATAGTAGAAGAAAGAACAACATCTGAAGTGGTTAACGCTGAGAGAGTCGTAACTATAAATACAAATACCACCAAACTACTTTCCTGGAACATAGCGGGGCTTCAAAAAAATATGATAAACCCTGATTGGAATGCTTTTGTAGACAGTTTTGACATCTGCATTTTCCAGGAAACCTGGAGCATATCCCCTCTGTATAAGTGTGGTTATTCCACTCACTTTATCCCCGCAACTAGTACGGGAAGGGGCCGTCCATCAGGAGGTTTGTTGGTATGGATTAGCATGGCCCGGAACTGGACAGTGACTGTGCACACTTTGTCCTCTCAGGACATACTTCACATTACTGTTAAGGCCCCCCAATGTGGTAGCTCAATGGAGCTATTTGATGTGTATGCTAGAGGGTGTCCGGGAGGCCAGACCTCACCTGTTTTGGGGATTTTGGACGTGGAACTGGCCTAAATCTGGAGTAATTGTAGGGGGAGATTTTAATTGTACATACGAACCCCTCAGTGAGGAAGAATTGATAGGATATAACAAAGAGGACTCTAATCAGTCTATTCCGTCCCCATCATTATTGCCCATCAAAAAATGGACACCCAGAGTAATCCAACTAAATGCCCTGACACAAGAACACAACCTACGTGCCCTTAATGGTAGAACAATCTCAGATCCCAACGGTGCAATGACGTATAATAAACTTAGCTGTCCATCCCGCATTGACTATATTCTATTCGACATAGGTTCTTGGAGTAAACTAATTGACATGGAAGTGAGGCAAACACAAGATAGTGACCACAATCCGCTCTTTATGGAATTTAGTTTGGGCAATGAAAGAGCAGGGCCAATAGGCCCACTAATGACCACAAAAGAGGTGACTCTGTCTAATTGTAAGCGTAAATTAAAATGAAATAAGGTGGCATGTCAAGAAGAGAACCTAATTCGCATTAAAGAGCTAATAGTAACAGGAATTATGGACCTCCTATCCTGTAGCCTGCTGTATACCAACGAAAAGAGTGCCAACTTTATGGACGCCTATAAGGACCTAACAGAGAAAATTGGCTCATTTTTTGTTATGGAAAACCAAAGTAGGTAGCAAGAAGAATACGATAAAAGCAGGCACACCCTGGTACACTCCAGGATGTAGAATAAAGAGGCAGGCTATAGCAAATGCAATCAGGAATAATGACCCTACCGCTGTGCGGATGGCCAGAAGGGATTATAAAGTCTGCATCACTAACGCAAAGAAGGAATGGGAGGAAGATTATTGGCAGCAGCTTAAGGACGCCGCCACTTTGAAGAATTCTACCCAGTTTTGGTCTCTGTTAAATAAGTACGATAGGAAAGGAGCCGAGCCACTCCCCAATCATATAACTGAGTAGCAATGGCACTCCCACTTCTCTAGTCTATATTGCGTAGAAGAGGAGAATTGCCAATCATGGAGAGAACCATTGGATGCCCTCTCTACTGAGGAGCTAGCATCAACAGAGCCCTTTAAAGCCCAGGAAGTTTGAGGCAATCAGGACTATCGTCCCCTCTAAAGTCGCTGGCCCTGATGGCCTACCAGGTGACCTTTATTTGCACGATCCCAAACTGTGGTCCGACTACATCACCCCACTAATGAATCTAATCCTCCATGGTTACCCTGTTCCAGATTCATGGTAGGGGGCTGAAGTTGTGACAATCGACAAAAAGGGCGACAGGGAGGACCCTGCAAATTATAGGCCAATCAGCTTAATTGATGCTATTCAAAAAATAGTTGGCAGGGTCATTATAAATAGAGTAAACATGTGGTTAGAGGGGGGGAATATCTTGTCCCACTTCCAGGCGGGGTTCCGAAAGAGCGTGGGCACAATGGACCAGGTATTTAGGTTCTGGGCAACATATTGGAAAACTGTAACCATCAAGAAGGGGAACCTATACCTGGCCTTTATTGATTTAAAGAGTGCTTTCGATCTGGTGCCCCGCGATAAACTCTGGAGGGTGCTGCTGGACATGGGGTTCCCGCGGTACCTACTAAGGTTTACAGCCAAACTCCACCAAGATAATTATGCCAAGATTAGATGGGGCAGGCAGGGTCAGCTAACAGAGAAAGTACCTGTGGAACGAGGAGTACGCCAGGGCTGTGTGATGGCCCATACATTGTTCTCCCTCTTTGTCAATGGGGTGGTAGACCATTTGAGGGAGGTCAATGCCGATGCCCCGGTCCTGGCGGGAGAAAAAACACCCACACTCCTCTTCGCAGACGATACGCTCTTGCTTTCTAAAACTCCTTCCGGACTCCAGAAACTGCTAAATAGATTCAGTTTGTTCTGTGAGGAACGTGGGCTGACCATCAACACATCTAAAACTAAGTTAATGGTCCTGCCCCTTCAAAGAAGGCAAACAAAATGGAAAGGGGCGACCGCTCGGTCCCCCCGAACGTATGGATGGGGGCCCGAACCTCCCGGGAAGCCATTTTGGGCGGGGTGGGCGTGGCCCGGCTGGTATGCCCAAAGCGGCGTAGCCGGAGCGCGCCTTCCCCCGCCCGAGAGGTGTTGTCCTTGACACCTCGAAGGAAGACCACGCCCAGTAGGCGTATCAGGGACGGGTACACGCCCTCCCGCAGAAGGATAAAGGAGCGGGAACCCAGAAGATCGTCCTCTTGTTCCTCGGATCGGAAGGCTACACCCACTCGTTGCTCGTGAGCCCTCTACGGAACAAGCAGCAATTTTGAACGTGGTAATCCTGTTTTTATCTTTCAGTTTCGACACAGATTTCAGGACCTCGTGGATCGACCAAAGGCGGAGGACTCGAAACCATGCCTAGCAAGCAAGCAGGAAAGGGTTCCGAGATGGAGAAGATGTTACGCCTGTTGTCGAACCGGATGGCGTGTATGGACCGAAAGCTCGGTCAAGTCCAATCGCTCGGTAGAGGTTTGGCGGAGGTAAAGAAGCAATTGGCTACAATGAACGACTCAGGTCAGCCGAAAAAGGTAATAGGCCCGGCCTTGCCGGGAGTGGTTCCCGGGTTAAGAGGGAAGCGGGTCAAAGAAAGGGCAGTCTCGGGGGGGGGGGGGGTCCCGGCACCAGTGGTGCCGCCCATCGCCCCCCTAGTACCGGCTGGTAACCCGGTTCAGGAACCAGTTTTAGGCCAGCCTATCCCAGTGGTGATCACCTCGACCGAGGATGATGAAATGCCCCCAGAATTGGCCGCTCAGTTGACCGCATGGCTTAAAACAAAGGTGGGGGGCACAGCGACCCCGGGAGATCCGGCCCGAAGAGGCCAGAGTGTTAATGAAGCAGTTGCGGCAATCGAGAGATGTCGCGAAAGCGAGTGTTCCTCTTGTTCCCCCACAGGTGGCGCCAGGAGTACCAGCAGCTGGTCAAGAGAAGGTGGCGGCAACAATAGCCGATCCGGGTAAGCTCGCATTGCCAATGGTGGGGGAGGGCTCGATACCCTCTAGGCAGGAAAAGGTTGCACAGCACGTTCCCTTGGCCACGAAAGAGTTAATATGGGGAGACAAGTATGTCAACATGTTTTCATTGTTAACGGACCATCGTGAGATAGAGTATGCTAAAACGCAGAAAGATTTGTGGCACCCTAGTGTATGGCGCGCCAAGATGGCCGAGTTCAGGGTGGAAGAGACAGACGAACTGGGTTAAGGCCTTTTCTATATTTACCGCAGTTATGGGGGAACGTAAACCTGATGTTATGACGGAGTTGGTTTGCTATCAGAATCGCATTATGGATTTTTATTCAATGTATGAGGGGGAAGAATGGAAAGGCTATGACATTAAGTTCCGTAAAGCAAAGGAATATGATGCTTCTCTGTCTTGGGATTGTTTGGACTCGGTGTCATGGCACAAGCAACTCCTGCCAGGGGCGACCGGTACGTCCTCGCCAGGCGGGAGCGGGTCCGGAGTTGTCCGCCAAAAGCCCGGGGTGCCCTTTCGAGCAGGCACAGGTGGGGGCTATCAGCCTAGAGTTGGTGGGAAGGGCGGACAAGGAGGGGTCTGTTGGGGCTTCAATCGAGGCAATTGTAACAGACCACAGGGGACATGCAAGTTTAAGCATGTGTGTGCCGGCTGTGGGAATTCCTCACACCCGGAAAGTGCATGTAGATCAAAGAATGGCGGGACGGGTGGAAAAGGAGGACCTAAGCAGGAGTGAGGTGGACCTTTGTAACCGATTGCCTACACCAGTTGATCTAATGGTTATGATTCCGTGGTTAAACAAATACCCTGATCATGTGTCCGCTGGGGTGTTGAGGAAGGGATTCTTACATGGCTTCCACATCCCGGTGGGGGAAGTTCGGGGGAATTCCTTTTGTAGAAACCAGTTATCGGTACAGCACAACCCAAGCGTGGCAGAAAAGAAAATAGCAAAAGAAGTCAGTTTCGGACGAGTGGCTGGCCCCTTTCCCTGCCCGCCGTTGGCCGATTTCATATGTTCCCCGTTAGGGGTTGTCCCGAAGAAAGATCCGGGGGAGTTTAGACTCATACATAACCTTTCTGCTCCCAGGGGATCCTCGGTGAATGATGCCATAGACCCAGAAGTTTGTTCGGTACGATACGCATCGTTCGACGATGCCGTGGCCATGTTGAACCACCTAGGCCCTGGGGCGCTGATGGCGAAATGTGAAATCGAATCAGCATTCCGGTTGCTTCCGGTGCACCCGCAGGATCAGCGCCTGCTAGGTTTTGCATTTCAGGGAAATTATTACATGGACAAATGCATGCCCATGGGTTGTTCCATTTCATGTGCATATTTTGAGATGTTTAGCTGTTTTTTGGAATGGCATTTACAGAGGCCACAGGGCATAGACATGTTATGCATTATCTGGATGATTTTCTGTTTTTGGGTGAAGCCGATGATATGAATTGCGCACAGGCGCTGTATGATTTCTGCATCCTCATGAATGAATTCGGTGTCCCATTGGCACCAGGTAAGACGGTTGGACCATCTACTTCACTGGAGTTTCTGGGTATTGAGCTCGATTCTGTGGAGGGGTGTTTCCGACTACCAGTAGACAAAGTGACCAAGTTCCGGGCTTCCTTGAGGCAATGCCTGGGTGGGGAGAAAGTGACCCTGCACCAGTTACAACGAACAGTGGGTCAGCTTAATTTTGCCTTAAGGGGGATTCCTATGGCCCGCCCGTTTTCGCGCTCTATCGCGCAGGCTATGGGTGGTCTCAAAGAGGCTCACCACCGTACAAGACTGTCTGGAGAGGTTTGCCAGGATATGCGTATTTGGTTGGCATTTCTGGCGGACTTCAACGGTCGAGTCGTCTGGAGCTCCCCGCCAGAGTCTTCGGAGGAATTGGGTCTATGGACCGACTCGGCAGGGAGCGTGGGTTTTGGCGCCATCTTGGGTGATCGATGGTCGGCACAAACATGGCCAACATGGTGGCACTCCGACGGCCTCACAGGTAACATTGGGTTCCTGGAGTTATTCCCCATCTGGGTTGCTCTGATGACATGGGCCGATGACTTCAGGGGCCGCTCAGTGGTGTTTTGGTCCGACAATATGACTGTCGTAGATTGCATTAACCGACAGGCAGCACGCTGCAAAATGATGTTGAGATTGTTGAAAGAGATTGTGCTGCTGTGCATGAGATTGAATGTACTGTTCAGGGCGAAACATGTGCCAGGTGTACTGAATAATGCGGCTGATGCACTCTCTCGTTCACGTATGCAGGCATTCAGGGGTTATCTGCCCACAGCAGACTTAGAGGCAGCACCATTCCCAGAAGCAATGTGGCTAATCGGTGCCTCTGATTACAAGACCTCGTGGCAGCGAGTCTAGCCCCCAGGACAAGGAAAGCATACGAAGGAGCGTTTCGTTCTTATTGCACATATTTGGGTCCTGTGGGGAGTCTGCATTGGGGGCAGGAGGAATCCTTCCTGGGGTACCTGGTTGCACTACACAGGGAGGGCCGATCAGTGGCAACGGCCGGTAGGCATAGGGCGGCCATTTCATTCATGGCCCAGGTACACGGCATAAAAGACCCTACATGTTCTTTTTTGGTGAGGAAAGCCCTTCGCGTCTGGCAGCGCCTTGAGGGTTGCAAGAGAGATACGAGGCACCCGATTGGCTTAGACAGACTGTCTCTGCTTTTAGCAAAGCTGGACGAGACGTGTTCCTCCCATTACGAAGCAGTTCTGTTCCGGGCAGCGTTCACATTGGCATTCCATGGGGCCATGAGGGTGAGCGAGCTTGTCGCAAGGAACAAGAGAGATATGGAGGGAGGTTTGTGCAGGGATCACATCCAGATAAGGGGTTATTCGATGGTAATCCTGATAGCCAGGTCCAAGACCGACCAGGGGGCTATGGGAGATAGTGTGGTCGTACAGCGCAAGCGAGGGTCCCCCGTCTGCCCGTTGAAGTGTGTGGAAGACTATTTGGCGCTGAGAGCGGCCGCTTGGGGGGGGGGGAGCTTGCTCCGACACAAGGATGGCACCCCACTGACGAGATTTCAGTTTCAGAGGGTGCTGGCACTGGCAATCGCTGACGCGGGCATGGACCCGTGCGATTTTGGGACCCACTCCTTTAGGATAGGGGCTGCTACTGAGGCTACAGCCAGGGGTCAGAGTGCCGAGGAAGTGAAACAATTGGGCCGTTGGTCCTCGAATTGCTTTAAGAGGTATGTGCGATTGCACATGTTGTAAGTGATCAATTGACATGCACTCACGTTTTCTGTCTTTTGCTTACTTTGCAGTTTCGCGGGCCTGCCATGCAGGGCAGAATTGGAGGTCGACCCTACATCAAGAGACCAGCGGTCAGAGATCACCGACTGGGGAGAGGATGGTATGGGTCGTGGGCCACTCATACGTGAGGCGCGCCGGTGACGTATTCAAGGAAGGTGACGCGATTCACGCACCTGGGGAATACGGGTTCAGAGTGGCTTTCCATGGGAAAGGTGGGCTCGTTTTTGACAAATTTGAGTCATTTTTCGAGGGACTTTTAGGGCGGCATAGGTCACCGCCATCTATAGTCATAGTACACCTGGGTGGCAACGATTTGGTGACACTGGGTAGACGAGTGTTACTTGAACGAATCTTGTCGGCTGTTAGCTGGTTGGCTAAAAAAGTCCCGGGGTGCACGATTGCCTGGTCCCACATGATTCCTAGAAGGAGGTGGCAAGGGGGCCTTTCGGTGTCAGCTCTGAACCATTCAGTTAAACGGGTCAATAATAAGATTAATAGACTGTTCCGTTCTGCACAGTTGCATGTCATTCCTCATGGGTGTATCCGGGGTGACCATATGTATCTGTACGATGGGGTTCACCTGTCCAGGGGGGGGAATGATTTACTAATAGGAGATTTGGTTGCATGGCTGAGAGGTTTGAGGAAGTATGACCTATAAGAGGAGTTGGGGGGACCGGATAGTCGGTCAACTATCCTGTCTGTGGCGGTAAGGTCATGATCGGTGAGCAGGAATTTAAAGGTCCCTAGAGTGGGGCGCCACCCACAATGGATGGGAGCGCCCGGGGGAAGACGGCCATTGGCCCCTTCCACGGGGAGGCGGCACCCACTAAGGATGGGGCGCCTAGGGGGAGATGGCCATGGGCCCCTCCCAGGGGGGGAGGCGGTTAAATGCCCCTCCTGACTAATTTCCCGGGGGCCGGATATCCGCGACGGCGGCTAGAGAGTATGGGGTGGGGGGGAGAGTCCACGCTGTCCTTCCTACAGAGACCTCATACGGGAACTCGGACGACCCTTAAGATGGCGTCGAGTAGAAAGGGGGCCCCCACCACGACAAGGGAAGTTACAGTTGGCAATGAGGGTAGAGCCCTCTGCGCATGCGCCGCTCACACGGTGAGGGCGGGAGTTTGGTAGTAGGGATCTGACACCGGTTAAGACCTTGCCGTTGGCCCTTAATGCTAGGATGTACAATTTGAGTTCGAGTGTATGCATTTTCAGGATGTTAGCCAAAAGTACATGACTGCATCGAAATGTAATAAATGTCAAATTGTACATAATGCATAATGATGAAACTTTTAATTTAATGTTTTAAATTTTGTTTCATATTTTAATAAATACAGCCGGGAGGGTGACTCCCTCCCGTCTTCCAAAAGTTCAACGATTGTCCGACCTCCCATCCTTGGGGATGTGTGTTGGGAGGGGGTGGCGGGCATCCCGGCCATATTAACATTATTCTTGATGGTATATCACTGGAAGTGGTGGAGAATTTGGACTACCTGGGAATTAGGTTGAACAACAAAATGAAATAGGACTCCCATATTTCCAAGATATTACTAAATCTGAAGAGTGTCTGGTGCCATTCTGAGGAGCCAGCACATGTCTGCAAGCAGGCCTATTGCCCCTGCGCTTGCAGTTTTCGAAGGAAAAGCACTGGCTTCTGCAGTTTATGGATCTGAACTCTGGGGTAGTGAAAACATAATAGATCTGATTAGAGCGGAAAATAAGTTTTTAAGGGATTTAGTTTCTCCACCCCCTTGAAGCCTCTTCAAGATATGGGCAAACGTCCAATATCGGATATAGTTCGTCTCCGTCCTTTGCTGTTCTGGGTGCGCCTGCGGAGGACCCCAGAACTAGCAAATTACGCTATGGCATTGGACGAACGTATCGCACTAAATGGTGCGAATAAGATCCAGTGCTAACCAAAACTTAAACGGATGGTCACAAAGCTTGGATTAGCGGAATTTTGGACTACACAGTCCCCTCCGCCAAAACAAGTAGTTAAGAAGATTTACTGGGAGTGGGTCCAGACTGAGGAACTCAGGAATACAAAATGGGGAGCCCTAACCGCTCAATTCCTAGAGCATAAGCCCATTATGAGGTTTGAACCCCTCTTAGATTTTATTCAAAAATCCAAAGTTAGAGCCATTTTTCTAAAAATGAGATATGGGACACTTCCACTCAATAAATTTGTGGAGGGCTGGAAAGGAAGGTGGGCCACAGATGGCTCCTGTCCATGCTGCCCATGTAAAAATGAATCCTTACCGCATTTCTTGTTTGGATGTAAAGCATACAAGAATGTGAGAGCAAAATGGTTGAAACCGGTATGCTTGATGCTAGGGGTCAGAGATTTTAGAGTTGCTCTCTGCATCCTCGTAACTGACAAGCTCTTTAGTTGTTGTATGCGGAGTTGCTAAATATCTGTCAAGTGCTTGGTTTATCCGCTCCAAGTTGCTAAACTAAAAAAAAAAAAATGTTTAGAGCCTGTAGGAACTGAATCCTTGTATGTACACTTCCGCTAATAACTGAGAGGATGTTGTAAATACCTTGATTTTAACTTTTATATATTCACTTTTTGTTTTTTAATGTGTTTTAACAGGATGAAATAGCTATAAATTGTCCCTTCCTAATCTTCATTTTTCCTTGTCATAATGCATGCATGTTTGTACTTTAATGATATTTATATCAATAAAGTATTATGATTAATTGACCTGTAAACTGGTCTCAAATTGCGTGAACCCAGGCAAATTGCCGGCATTACCGCGATAGCGCTCAGCAGCAGAACAGCTGTTGTGTAGCCTTGGTCCCGCGTCTGCCGCCATTCCCCCTGGTCGAGGGTCCTGCCAGACACGCCCACCTTGGCTGGCCACGCCCCCCCTCCCAGGCGTTGAGCCCCTATATAATATGAGTCTTTGCAGGAAGCGCAGCGGACGAGCGCAGCGGGCGCGACGATTGCGCGCCGAAGGCGCGCATAAGGCAAGCTCGTCTGCGCTCGTCCGCGCCTCGGCAGCGGCTGGATCGGCTCCTCCCGTCCAAGTCCCCCACTTTTCCCCTCCTTCTTCGTCTCTTTCTCGAGAGTCATTACTCCGTCTCAGAGATTCTGCTCACGAAGGTAACCTTTCCTTTTCCGACACCGCCTACCCGCTGCATGACTTTGCCTGCAGAGGTTTGTTTTTGGGTGGCTTGTTGAACGTTAGGTCCCTGCCTAAACACGCCAATGAAATCGTACAGGTCATTGATAATCATCATCTCGACGTACTATTTCTTACTGAGACCTGGACCAACTCCGACTGCAACATTGAATTGGATTGGGCTTGTCCACCTGATTTTAAAATACTACATCTTCCCAGACCCAAGGGTCGTGGTGGTGGGGTGGGCATTATTTACAGAGCCTCTTGGTCCATCAACATCCTCGATATGGATCCAGTTGCTGGAACGGAAATTCTTGGCCTCTCTGTAAAATGTCTCTCCGGAGCTACCTTCACAGCCTTGATATGCTATCGCCCCCCGGGAGCCTTCAACTCCCGGCAGCAACAGTCGCTACTTTCTACCCTCACTAATATGGCCACCACCCACAATAAGTTGCTTGTTTTGGGCGACTTTAATCTTTGGCCAAATGGCAGCTTGGACACCGCCCTGAATAATCTCCTAATGTCCTGTAAAAGTCTGGGACTCTCCCAACTGGTCGATAAACCCACTCACTCCGCCGGCCATCTGCTCGACCTAATCTTCTCCTCTCCTCAGCTAGCATACCTTAGCGACATTCTGCCTATGTGCTGGACCGACCATGCACTTATCAAATTTCACATAGACGTTAGTAGAGCCAGTAGGCCGTCACATAACATCTTTCCCGACACTTTCTACAGAGATTGGAAAGCTCTGGAGAAAGTCAGATCGGCTGGTCCGGTGTTCAATGTGGTCAATAGTTTCTCCCCCTTGTCATCGGTAGAGGACAATTACAACGCCCTCTGCACTTCAATTTCCAACACTTCAAATTCTCTTGTCCCCCGGAAAAAGTGCAAACCAAAGAGCAGAGCACCAGCCCCCTGGTTTGACGACTCCTTGAGAGCCCTCAAATTACTCTGCAGACAATCGGAGCGAAAATGGCGGCAAGGCTACTCCGACATTGACAAATCGCTCTGGAAAGACAATCTTCGAGCTTATAAAACCGCTATAGTGCAAAGTAAAGCTAATTACTTTTGTGCAACTATTGCCAACGCCTCCAATAGCTCAAAAAGCATTTTCCAGATCCTCAAAAATTTAACCCATCCAGAGTGTGCTACAAGGACTCAGTCACCCACACAAGAACTCTGTGATAATCTCGCAGTTTTTTTCACAGAAAAAATTAATACCATCATTCATAATCTGCAGACTTCACCTTCGTTGGGTTGTTCCAACAGCCCGAGGGCCAGCACTGTTGGCCACGACTCGATGTTATCTGATCCCCCCCCCCCCATGGCTAGGCTGCGAGAATTCCCCCCTATCCCAGAAACTGAGTTTGAAAGACTGGCGCTCGGATTAACTTCGGGCTCCCCTCTTGACCCTTTGCCTCCGAAAATCTGGAAAAGCTTTGGATCGGACCTCTTCGACACTCTGCGCAGAATTTGCAACCAATCTTTGCACTGTGGGTACGTTCCCACTCCTTGGAAGCAAGCTCTTGTCACCCCGCTTCTGAAAAAGCCTTCTCTAAGCCCGGACTGTCTGTCGAATTATCGGCCCATTTCCCTCCTGCCATTTCCAGCAAAGGTCACCGAACGATGGGTCAGCTCTTGTCTTTCCACTCACTTGGAGCAGAACCACCTCCTGGATGACCTCCAATTCGGTTTTCGCCCAGCCCACGGCACCGAAACAGCGGTCTTGGTTGCCATGGAGGATCTTCGAATGCGTGCAGACAGGGGCCAGGCAGTAGCCCTGATACTGCTGGACCTGTCTGCCGCATTCGACACGGTCAACCACAAGATTTTGCTGGAGAGACTCGGAGAGGCCGGTGTGGACGGCACAGCCCTGCTGTGGCTTCATTCCTACCTGAAGGACAGGAGACAGGCGGTATCCCTTCCCCCATTTCAATCGGAATTTGCAGCCGTGCCCCAGGGGGTTCCCCAGGGGTCCTCCATCAGCCCCATTCTTTTTAACGTGTATCTCAAGCCTTTGATCACGCTTATAAAGTCCCACAGGATAAAAACCATCAATTATGCTGACGACACCCAGCTCATTCTCTCTTGGGAAGGTGAAGACTCTATTCCCTTAACATCCTTCCATGATTGCCTACGAGAGACGGCTGGGTGGCTGCATAACAACTCCCTACAATTCAACTCTTCCAAAACCGAGGTATTGTTCTGTGCTGGAAATAGAATTCCTCGTCCGTTCCCGAGCGATTTTTGGCCTTTGGAAATACCGGATAAACCACAGCCAGTAACCTCGGTCCGTAACCTTGGGGTTATGCTCAATAACAAGCTGAGCATGGAAACTCAAGTTACAAAAACAGTGGGGACTTGTTCTGCTTTGCTGCGTTCTCTGCGCAAAATTATGCCACTCCTACCCGCACATGCCCGAGTAACGATAGTCAGGTGCACTATTCTTAGTCGCCTTGACTACTGTAACGCGATGTTACTCGAGTCTCCAACCGTGTTGCTGGATCGGCTGCAAAGAATTCAGTCGGCGGCTGCCAAACTAGCCCTCGGCTGGACCAGGAGATCCTCGGCCACAGCAGCCCTAGCCGAGCTACACTGGCTACCACTGAAGCAGCGGGTGGCATTCAAAGCCCTCTGCCTGGTCTTCAAAGCTTTGCATGGACTCGGACCTAAACCTCTGCAAGCCTTGTTCTCTTGGTATACCCCCAACAGGACCCTGCGTTCTACATCTGCCTGTCTTGTAAAAGTGCCGAACTACTATAAAGTTAGAATCGGGGGCAGATCTTTCCAAATCGCAGCGGCTAAACTCTGGAACAGTCTGCCCATTGATATTCGCCAAATTTCCCACCTCCTCCCTTTCAGGAAACGCATTAAGACTTGGCTCTTTCCTTAAACCCTCCCCCTATCCCCCCGTTACGATTTGCCTCAGTTAAGAGTTTTCTTCAGCGCCAGGAAACCTGCAAGGTGTCAGCAGCGCTTTATAAATTCTTTAAATAAATAAAATAAATAAATGCTTTATTTTAAGAAGCAGCCTTTTTTATTATCAGATATATGAATAGCTTCAAATATGCCAGTTTGGCATTTCTGTTGTACAAAAAAAAAATGTTATTAAAAAAAAATGTACTAGACTAAAAGTTTGCTCCATGTATAATAAGAACCGAACCCACATAGATCACACAAGACTCCAGACTTGCCTCTTAGTTCACTAATAGTGTTGTCATCAGGTCAGGGACAGAAATATTTCTCCATTCATGTTTAAGAACTCACTTTCAATTAATAGAATGCTAAAGCATGATGTGGGTGTGCACTGTCATTAAAGACAGCACATTTTCCATTGAAATGGCTCAGACTTTCCCCTCAACATGCATAGTGTGTAAACCATGTTTGGAAATTGGGTTTCAGTAAAAATATGTATCATTTACACATCACCAAATAAAGTATTCTGATTAGTTTTCATACTAAAAAAATGTTTACACCACAGAGAAATACAACAATGTTCCTTCATAAATACTGAAATATTTGTACAGTTCAATAATTAGCTATAACAATGTTGTGTTAGGAAAAAAGCCTGACATCTCACAGCCTTTCATTTCATGCACTTTGAATTGTGTAACAATCGTGCTGTGCAATGAAGAAAATCCTCTAACTTCAGTCAGAAAGAAAAGTCAATTCAGGAAGACAAATTGACTTTTGACTTCGGTCTCTGAATGCAGAGCAAAAGTGACAAGATAAAAGCACGATCGAAAGGCATCTTTATTGCTCATTCACGTTGAGTGAAAAGAAGAGCTGCCATTTGTCAGATCGCCAAATGGGTGCATAGGCTTTAAAAATAGCTCCGCCCTGATGAAGTCTAACTCGCCATAGCGAGGGGGTGAGTAGATCGAGTCCTGTGTTAGATGCACTTCCTTTAATCTTTTCAAGCATGAGGACCATGCCCAACAAAACTATGGGCTTGCAGGCTCACAAAATAGGCAGAGCCATGAGGATTCCTGGTATACCTTCAGCTGCAATTATGAATGTTACTGATAATCTGCGTCTGGATTGTTGGCAGATTTGTTATGCTGTGACTCTAGCCAGGTATATTTGGCTACTCCTGCAGCAAGTTAAAAACCCTGCCATGACCTATAGTCTAGAAACTAAGTTGTGGTAAACAAGCATGTGAGAAACACATGTTTGGAACCTCCATAGAAAGGCCCTTTCAAGTGATCTTGGTGAGGAATACTGCTGTTAAGTGTGGAGGATTGCTATACTGGATTTAAGCATTTCACACTATGACAGTGAAGACCAAAAATCAAGAAATGGTTACATAGCCCTAATTCACAAGGTCAAGCTCGCTACGTCGATCAAGAGGGTGTGCGTATATATATATATATATATATATATATATATATATATATATATATATATATATATATCCATCAAAGCAGGAGCCCAATTCGAAGACCAGCCACAGGAAGGTAGGTTTGAAGCTCTTTATTGGTAGCTGCACATCTTGCTGGCAAGCATCACAATCACGAAGACACACCACATTTTAGACAGCCAGACGCGTTTCGGGTGTTTGCACTCCCTTCATCAGCGGCGTTAGTGCAAGGTAGTCGTGACAGCACTGTTCATTACGCACTCGTGTTACTTGAAGATCCCTGCCTTGGTGGGCTACCAGGAGCCTCCAGGGATCTGTAGTGCGTAGGGTTTTCCCAAGTGGGCGCACTATTTCATTCTTGCCAAATAAAGCGAATAAATCACATGTTTGCTGATGTGAAGTCCTGACGGGCGCTTGCCCTGCTTTTTAGATGTCACTACGAGCAAAATGGGGCGCGCCCTGCAAAGCACGTCCATTCACCTTCCTCCTCAAAGTTCAATCACCTGGTGGTGACGAGGCAGGTCCGCAACAGCGGCGCGCAGTCTTCCCGACTTGGAAAGCCGGTATACATCCAAGCATCACAATATACAAATATATATACAAATCAATTGCAGGTAGCCCAAGTGAAGCAAAACCACTCGAAGTTTGAATAAGCACATTTATTTGCATCCATTTCACTGCTCCTTAAGGCAGCTAACAGAGCAGTCTTCTGACATAAAAGCCGACGTGTTTCAGGAGTTAATCCTTTCTTCAGAGGCAAATGTTCATGAAGGTTTGAAAACAGTTTTGGGTCACATCTAATATCGCTCTCACCTGCCACAGTGGGCGTGGCTATGTCGCACTGCATCCTGTGCTTCGTAGTCCGTTGACCCTCTTACCAGATGGCTTCCAGCGCTGTACTTCACTCCACTTGGATAACAAACATTGGTTCAAGGTGTAAGGTTGAAGAGCAGCCCCACTGTGGCAAGAGGGTCAACAATTCCCACTTGCTATATTGTGTGAAAACTCACATTGCAATATGTACAAAGTAACGTTACAAGATGGCCGACATGTTATGTTATACATTTGTTTGTCCTACCTTGATTTCGATGTATGTAACTTTATTTAAAAAAGCACTTTCACTCACACAAACTTATCACACGTGATCAAGGCAAGTCGCCGAAACGCGTTGTGTGAATAAACCGAAGATTTAATACTCCTGGATTGTGTTTGTGGTTCCTGAGAGCGTACAAGATTTTGTTATCTTTGTTGGACATAGTAATTACCGGCTGCTTCACCGGTGCGTACGCCACTTTTCTATGGGTCACAGCGTTGCAGCAGAAGCGGTTTTGGCTGGATATTGAATTGAGCAACGCACCTTTTGACCGGCCGGTACTCGTGAGATGCGAGGAGAAAATTGAGGGAGGAGCGGTGAATCAAGACCTCAACCCCCGAAGCGTCCGTTTCCCAGGTAAGCCCACGGTACACTTTCCGTCCCTAGCGGCTGGACGGCATGAGCTGAGATTGCAGAATCCGGGTTAAGCTCGTCTGACCGCGGGGCAGCGGGAGTGGGTGGAAACTACCTGAGCGAAGTGTGTCGCAGTGTTAATCACGCGGTGGAATAATCAGAGGCAGTCTGTGCAAGTTTGTGGGTGAATATTACTGCTATAAAACACATGAATAGTGATCCTGCCATAGGACTTGATTATTATCGTAACTTTACTGCGATCACGAAGATTATCCAATAAGAAACGCTTGTTTTTGCCGGCAAAAAGAACTCTTGATTTTTACAAGAGGGGAACTACCACAGTCCAGGAAAATCTACTTGTCTTCGGTGGCACTGAACATGGAAGAAGAGGCCAGTAGACGGGCTGCTGCACAGACTCTGTTCAGCAGAAAACCAGGTGGCAATGCAAACTCCAATAAGACCACTGGTATTAATGTGACTACAAACACCAAGGAGGACAAACTGAAAAGATTAGAAAAAATGCGACGTGCGGAAATATCAAAATGGTGGGAAGCGATTTCCCTACAAAATTATGTGGACCAATCGATGGTACCTAGAGGATTGAGGATTTTTATTACTCCGACTTACGAGTCACCTAACCCCAACATGTTACAAGATTGGTCAAATCACTCTGCTAAAAGTTCAAAGATAATGATGGAAATCCTCATCAAGTATGCATGGGAGGATAGAGAAGAGCTATTGAAGCAGATTAAAATCATTATGGACGAGATAGAATCGTCGGTGGATGAATCCACTATGAAAAAATTATTGGAACAAATGAAAGAACGATTGACCAAGCATGAGGAAGATATTAAATTGAGAAAACAACGCAAGATGAATAGAGATTATGCAGACTACGAGAGTGGAAGAATCCTCACCTTCAGTAAAAAATATGACCATCTGTACAGAGCGGAAAGAAATGACAAAGTCGGAGCGGCAGCCTCTAATATATCGATGGAGATTCCAGTAATCAGTGACACTGACTCGGATGCTTCACAAGAACTGGCATCAGGACCAATGCCTAAACAGGTGAATTTTTTAGACTAGTTCAGAGTAATGCAAAAAGACCGACAAAAAACAAGAGCAGATACCCCACAGAAACCCAGGGGGAGAGGTCGGGGACGAGACAGAGGCCAAACATCGCACCAACAACAACAAAGAAACGAAGAAACCGCAAGAAACTACTTCAGCAACGCTGGGAACACAGACAGAGGAAAGGGAGCCATGGGAAAACGTGTGACTCGCTCCAACAAGGCAAACTGATGGATGCGGAAATGGTAAATCGCACAGTGATTAATCTTTCTAATAGACCTTTCAGTGAATTGGAAAAACGCACTCTATGCTTAGGCCTTTCTTTTTGTCCTACAGCTAATTTTAATTTCACTGAGACACGTATAGATCTTTTTAAATTTGTGCGGAAAATAAAACTGAAAAAATGGCACAAACTTAAAAGATTGGGACATGGACCCAATACGGATCAATCACAAAAAAACAGCTTCAACGACTTCATTGTAGGAGACGTTGATAGTCTCTTAACAATTGCCGAATTAGATGAGCCATCGGAACAGGATAATGCACATCCAGCATCTATTGATACACTTAGAGATGCAGGCTTTGAGATGGGAGCAGCGGCTACTACTGATTTCAAAATACGCTCCACATTTATGCCCTCACTCCCCCATGACAATATAGATACTTTTCATGAGTGTACCGTCAAAGATCTGATTAAACTGAGAACGCCACAGGGAGGTAGAAATTATTCCAAGACAAATACCCCCAACAATATGACATTCAAACAAAGACAAGCCCTCAAATCTCTGCAGGAAGATCCCTCCATTGTTATACGCCCTGCAGATAAGGGGGGTAATATTGTGATCCTCAATAGAAATGACTATATTTCTGAAGCAATGCGCCAATTAGGTGACAGCAAATTCTATGTGCAAATAATGAGATCCACCTATAGTACAAGTAGAACGGAAATATGGGACAAACTCGTCATGTGGAGAGACCAAGGACTGCTCACATGGGAGGAATTTTGTTACCTAAAAAAAGATCACCCGATATTGCCTATACTGTACTTGTTGCCAAAACTTCACAAACATAAGACACAACCCCCTGGTCGTCCCATAGTCTCTTCTATAGGCAGTGTATGTGAACACATTTCTAAATATGTAGATCACTTCCTTAGAGACTATGTGGTACAACTACCTAGTTACTTACGTGACACCAAAGACTTTCTCAGTAAAATAGACAATTTGAAATGGGAGACGGATTTGAACTTCATGGTGCTTGATGTACACTCTCTGTACACCATAATTGACCACCAACAGGGACTTGAAGCATGCGAATTCTATCTACGTAACAGACCCATGAGGTTTTACGAACATAATGTGATGATTATGTCCATGATTGATTTCTGCCTCAAAAATAATATTTTTTCATTTGATGGCGCCCTCTTCAGACAGATCAATGGGACTGCCATGGGTTCTTGCTTTTCTCCCAGTTTCGCTAATTTATTTATGGGATACTGGGAGCGGGAGATCCATGGCAGTCTCACCTTGAAGGAAGATTTCAGAAGGGTGGAGGTATGGCCCCGCTATATAGACAATTTATTTATTGTCTATAGGGGGAGCAAAAAGAAGGCCGAAATATTTGTTGATAATTTGAATATCAACAAATATAACATCAAACTATCAGGAACTATCAGTAATACCAGTGTCTAGTACCTAGATGTTAGACTCGAGATTAAAGACAACCTAATCTGTACTTCCCTTTTCCGCAAAGAGACAGCAGGAAACAGTGTGCTGCATGCCCTCAGCAGCCACCCAGAGGTGCTCAAATGGAGTATACCTTATGGAGAGCTGCTGAGGGCTAAAAGAAACTGCAACACGACTGATGCATACAATACAGAGAGGGATATCATAGCAGACAGATTTAAGGAAAGGATATCCTCACTGGGTAATCAAACGTGCAATGGAAAGGGCAGAAAAAGTGGACAGAAAACAAACTCTGGTTAATCGAGAAACCAAAATTGATGAAGTGGATGAAACTACAAGAGTGATACTGACCTTTAATGGCAAATCTGAAGGGGTTAAAAAAGTCATTGCCAAACATTGGGATTTCTTAAGACAATATCATATGCAGTCAAGTACAGAAACGACCCAGTATCACGTACAGACGTAACCTCAATATCAGGGATCTAGTTGCTAGAAATGATGTCACGCAGTATCAAGACAATACTGAGCATGGTCTACAGGGATTCTACCCGTGCAGTCACTGCAAAGCATGGAGTAACAGTACATACAAAAGTGAACTTATATACAATGGAGTAAAGAGAAGGATTACACAATTTCTAACTTGTAGTACCAGCTACGTTGTATATATTATAGAATGTCCCTCCCATTTATGGTATATAGGGAGTACTAAGTGTAGTGCCAAGAAACGAGTACTTGAACACCGTAGGGCGATTGTCAACCAGGACCCTAAGTACCCGGTGGCACGGCATTTTAAGGACAAGCATTTCTCTGATGCAAACTTATGGAGTTATATGCGGATTGAACAAATTCATGTGAGTCCAAGGGGGGGGTGATAGATGTTATCCCTCAGATAGCATGAATCCAGACATATAATCAACTTTCATAGTAAATACCCGGGTGGTCTCAACTGGGATGAGGAATTAGCCGTGCATCTGAAAGAGGGCTCGTAGAGAGAATATATAGATCTAGCTCTACCTCTCACCTGGGTTGTTCCGTCTAATTCTAAGCTTTCTGGGTATGCAATTATGACACCAACATTAGCGTACAGTGGATGCTTTTGATGTAATTCTTAACTAAGATAATTATTATGCCTCTATGTACATGTTCAAAGTTGTGCTAGAACTCTATTTTATTCATTTATATTGAAATTTGGGTCTTTTGTGTATTTTCTTTTACAGGATAACAGGCAGGGTTTCCCCGCATGAATTGATTCTCCAGCATGGGCACCCCATCCTGTCTCATCCATTCACCTCCACGGGCAATTTCATTCGGTTTTCGTAGGCACATAGGGACACGGTCAGCTATATAATTTTTATTTTCACTGTAAAGCACAAAAGAGGTTACTCGAAATCGAAAGGTAGAGCTCTAAGACTGTCGGCTAGGCAGACACATACTACTTGGTTGGAGCCTTCCTATTGGTCATCTATGTGTATTCATACATATGATTTGGACTTCTGACACTTGTCAATAAGGTTTAAGTACGATATTTTGAATCCATGATATTTTAACGTGTTTTTGTACGTTAAGTTGCATCAGGCAGTAGGTATGAATTACCCTAGATAATGTTGATATTGGTTTCCTTATCCACATTAATTTTACTGACACTTGTCAATAATTTTCAGCTGCGAGATTTGTTAACATATGTATGCATGGTACAGGTTCTCAAGTTGAATTCATATAACATGCCTAACGTTAGTATTAACCATCGTTTGTCGTACTTTGATTATCGACAAGTACGTTATGTTTCCAACATAGGATGAAAATACGTGGTGCTGAGAATATATATACTCTGTTTCCTACATAAGTGATTATGAAATGCTGGGTTAGATGTTTTACTACACATAACCAGGGTCGCATTTGCTAACGCCAATGTCTCGTATATTTGCTATATTGTGTGAAAACTCACATTGCAATATGTACAAAGTAACGTTACAAGATGGCCGACATGTTATGTTATACATTTGTTTGTCCTACCTTGATTTCGATGTATGTAACTTTATTTAAAAAAGCACTTTCACTCACACAAACTTATCACACGTGATCAAGGCAAGTCGCCGAAACGCGTTGTGTGAATAAACCGAAGATTTAATACTCCTGGATTGTGTTTGCGGTTCCTGAGAGCGTCCAAGATTTTGTTATCTTAGAGATATATATATATACTTAGGAGCCAAGGCTGACTTTTAAAATGCTCATGAAATTGACAGCTTCCTCACATTGCACGCTGCATCTGAGGAAGTCGTAAGACGAAACGCGTCATGCTAAGTGCAATAAAGGAGCTGAGCAAACAATCCCCCGTGTGCTCTGCGTGTCTTTTCAAGGAGGGACACATTTGTGTTGAATATATATATATATATATATATATATATATATATATATATATATATATATATATATATATATATATATATATATATATATTGTCCACAGCTCCCTCACAGGAAACAAATGGGTCGCACTCCACGGGTATTCTTTTTGCAGTTTTTTTATTTTATCGTTTTAAGTTACATTTCCACAGGCAGATGTTCCGATCTACGCGTTTCGGTATTACAAATACCTTGCTCACGATCAACCGTTCTCTGGGCTACCCCTTCAAGATATACCACAATACAATGTGTTTCATACATCACTTCCTGTTCGGGGTGTGTCAGAGCCTCTAAGCTTTATGGGACATGTAGTTTTTTTTACTAAAGTGTCGATATTGCTTCATATCGCCCAATTTTTACATTTTATATTTCATTAGATGCAAATAAAGATGTTGTGACATGCTGGTGATATTAAGTTCCCTCTAGTGGGATTAGGAAACAGTATGGTAACAATTTTAACTCCGTTTGTTACTAAGCAGCTGCATTATTTTGTTTCTAATATTTTCCCTCTGGTGGGATGACATTATATATGTAGGAATCATATAATTAAACTCAGCATTATCGGTATCACTGATTTATAAGTACAATTTGATTCTCACATAGTGTGAGGCTTTCTTAATATCCCAGATTCCCCATAGTGCTCAATTCCACCTTCATTATTCTAACAACCGCTTGAGTGATTTCACTATTATAATATCACATTTTCGTCATTACTTATTTCTTTTGCACCTATTAACCGCAGTCAACATGGAGTAAATATATATTGGGGACACTTTCCAGACCAAAGAATTTCAGTTGGCTCCAGTCACTCTGATGATACAGTTCCATGTGCTTGGCTATTGCATTAGCCTTGTCTTTGTGGATAGTGGCACGCACATGTTCCAGTATGCGTTTTTTAAGTTCACATATTGTGCTGCCCACATACCTCATGGGGCATGGGCATTCCACGACATAGACACCATGTGGTCTATGTCGTGGAATGCCCATGCCCCATGAGGTATGTGGGCAGCACAATATGTGAACTTAAAAAACGCATACTGGAACATGTGCGTGCCACTATCCACAAAGACAAGGCTAATGCAATAGCCAAGCACATGGAACTGTATCATCAGAGTGACTGGAGCCAACTGAAATTCTTTGGTCTGGAAAGTGTCCCCAAGAAAGATCGAGGAGGAGACAGAGAAAGACTCTTACGACAAAAGGAATCCCGCCATATCCTAAACCTACGAACTTTAACGCCCTATGGGCTGAATCAATCTGAAGAATTGTATATACATTTATGAAAACTTCTCTTTTCTTAAACTTTTGTGACGCCCAATATATATTTACTCCATGTTGACTGCGGTTAATAGGTGCAAAAGAAATAAGTAATGACGAAAATGTGATATTATAATAGTGAAATCACTCAAGCGGTTGTTAGAATAATGAAGGTGGAATTGAGCACTATGGGGAATCTGGGATATTAAGAAAGCCTCACACTATGTGAGAATCAAATTGTACTTATAAATCAGTGATACCGATAATGCTGAGTTTAATTATATGATTCCTACATATATAATGTCATCCCACCAGAGGGAAAATATTAGAAACAAAATAATGCAGCTGCTTAGTAACAAACGGAGTTAAAATTGTTACCATACTGTTTCCTAATCCCACTAGAGGGAACTTAATATCACCAGCATGTCACAACATCTTTATTTGCATCTAATGAAATATAAAATGTAAAAATTGGGCGATATGAAGCAATATCGACACTTTAGTAAAAAAACTACATGTCCCATAAAGCTTAGAGGCTCTGACACACCCCGAACAGGAAGTGATGTATGAAACACATTGTATTGTGGTATATCTTGAAGGGGTAGCCCAGAGAACGGTTGATCGTGAGCAAGGTATTTGTAATACCGAAACGCGTAGATCGGAACATCTGCCTGTGGAAATGTAACTTAAAACGATAAAATAAAAAAACTGCAAAAAGAATACCCGTGGAGTGCGACCCATTTGTTTCCTGTGAGGGAGCTGTGGACAAGATATCAGCAGCGTGGTTCAGCTGCAGGGCGCCGCACCCGTACTGAGCGCTGTTGGAGTGGCGAAAGGAACCAACCATGGAGAAGATATATATATATATATATATATATATATAATAGAGCGCGCGGGTCACCCGACCAATAATTTCGCCACTTCCGGCTTCGGGCCCATATATTTCGAATCACCATATACATTGATCGGATGACCTCACGGTCTACTATCAATAATTTGTGAGTTCCTTTCGTTATTTCTTTAAAGTACCCGACTTACCATCCACCGATGTAGGTACCTATGACCACAATGGATCAGGGAGCTAGCTGTAAAAGGAAAGGCAGCAAAATACAAACCCAACAAATAACATTCAAACTCCTTGTAAAATGACCACGGACAACTGGAAGTTTTAAAGTCTTGATCTAATTTAGTAAAATTCAGAGAGTATCAAATTCACAGTAATTAAGCAATCGATAAACAGAATAACATAAAGTACACAGCTAAATAGTAAATAAGTCAGTGCAACCATTTATAAGCTAATGGAACCAGGGCACATTCAAAGTGAAGGACCAGAAATCAGAACGTTTAAGATGACTCACTAAAGATGGGATAGTCTTTGATTAGGACTAGTAATCTGAAATTATCTCAAGAAATGAGACAGGATTTCGGGACATATATATATCTATAGGAGAGACTATGAAGAAAAACACGCTATGCATCAAGGCAAAAGTTCTTTAGACAGTTTAAGTAAGGATGTTCTAGACCACATCAGGAAATGACAAACTGCAATGCAAAATATAATTTCTAACAGGTAGGGTAACATAGGAACACGTTATGAAATAAATGCAAATGACTATGTTTCAATGGTTGCGGAAAAACATGGAAAATTAACATATGCAAAGGTATGTCTTTATTGAAGCAAAAGACAGAAATTCAGAAAGGTGCAAGATTCAGAGTTTTCAGAGTGATATTTACCTAGACTGGTGTGGAAACCAAACCCTGGCCACGGGTCAGTTAAGGACAGGAAACCCTCAAGGAAGGATACCCCTCAATGGACAGCAGGTGCAGAACGGACACCCAGGACAGGACAGGAAGACCAGATTAGGATCAGGACAGGACCGTCAGGACAGGAACCCTCAGGACAGGACCGGCACCCGCAGTTCGGAAGCAACGCCTGCGCTCCACCCTCTCTGCAGCTATCGATCACGACCCCGATTGGGTCAGCGAACTCCCAGCAAAGTGCTCCGCCAGCACTTTAAGGTTTAGTAAAACCTTAGTCTATGGTCAAATTTCGGACAGAGTGCTCCGCAGCGCTCTGTATCTTCAGTCACCTATTGAGTGCGTTGGGTCAGTGACAGGTCAGCTAAACCAGACAAGTCGGACAATTTCCCTAGGTGAACCCAGGGTAGATATACTGTTTTGGGACGGTGTACCACCCCCCAATGTTGCAAAGTGTCAGAATCCCTCAATTTGGATTGGTCCTAAGGTAGGATTTGGGTAACACACCAATCAGAACAGACTATTTGGAGGCCTACTTTGCATCTCTGGGTACCGCCTAGCAAGATTGGGGTTCCCATGGGAAGCTGTACAGCAAACAATAGCGCAACACACAATGTATCATATAAGGAGCAACTTTCTCCATTCTCGTAGGGCAGAGGTGGCTTTCCCATGAGCATCTTGACTGTGGCTGCCAGCTGGCTGAGTTCCACTGTCCAATGTTGCCACCTTTCAGTGCACCACGAGTATGCGCAGAAGGGACCTTCAATATGGCTCCCAACCGGTTCGGGCCCCCATTCCCCGCAGTACATGAAAAGTAAGCGAGAACAAATTAATACATAGAAATAAATGTATGTAAACACATCATTGGTTTTGTACTTTAAACTTATCATTATAAAAATATACTATGCAATTGAAATATTAGCAACATATACACGATCACAAGAGCATCACCACGTTATTCACGAAAGCTGTGTATTACGCATGCGCACCCTTTCCCACCAAACTTATAACTACGTCAGGTCACGTGAGTGTGACTGACGCATGCGCAGAAGCAATTTTCCAAGCGGCGGCCATGTTTAGGAACACGGATTAGATGTATTAGAAATACACATAGGCAAGCTTCATCTACTTCGTTCATATATGAAAAATAAAAGATTAGTAAGACGTACAAATTTTATTAATTGATTACACACAGGCGAGGTTCATGACTCGAGCAAGTCGCGATGCGAAGCTTGCTCTATCATATATATGTCCATATACATATACATATATATATATACCAGCAAGTTCAAGAGGAACAAAATCCTTAAAAAGAACAACAAGGAAATCAAACTTTAAAACTACATTTGAAAACCTCAAGAGCAGCTCAAGATGTCCCAGTTGCAAGCTGTGGAGATCAAGAAACAAATAAAGATCAAAATGAAGCAAGAGAAACAAATCTAACCGAAGATTGAATCTTGATACAAAACAATTGGTCTGAAGGTGTAAGAACAGGGAGAAGAGCGCTGCAAAAAGTTGACCGGTCAAAGAAAAATTGTCATTCAGATCAGTTACTGTTTCAGTTGATTTTTCTCAGATTCCAGCACAAGAAGTGTGCAGCTCCTGAATGGGCATATTTGACAAATATTGGATCAGAACAAAGACACTGATTTGAGAAACTGGACTTCAGTTGGAAGAACCTTCATACATAAACATTAACCCAGAATAAAGTTAGTCTGCATGGAATCACTTCCTGGAACTAAATTATTTAATCTAGAACATTTTTGATTTTTCACAATGTGCTTGCATAACTCAGGTTAGAAAGGAGTTAAAACATTTTCCCTGATGCCTGCATTAATAGTTAATGCCTGCTTTTGAAGATTAGTTTGACCTTAGCTCTCCAACCGAAGATAGTTTTGTGTCGGCATTTAACCTAAAATACTGCCCCTGTGCTTTCCTTATACCTACATTAGTTATTTTGCCTGCACATCAACTTCTAGAAAACTTTGATTAATTCTTTTGACATGTTCGTACCTAGTTTGTAGTTTTCAAAGTTTATTTTTAAAGCCAAGCAAAGAATGCTTGCAGATAGCCATCTTTAAAAAAAACATTTATGGGTTTTTATTCCATTAGTATTGATTGGCCTTTTAGTGAGCCTATACACTGGATATGCTGAAGATAAAAAGGATTTCTATTATAGTAATGCCACAAGAATCAGACGTTTCTATTGGGAATGTTAGGGAAAATAAGCATGCTAATCGGTTTACTGAACATAAGATAATTATGCATATTTTGAGTTGGTATATCTGTACTTGCATGCAGCCTTCTGTTACAGAGGGGCTGACATACTTTAAACTTTCTTAGAGCTATGAAATTTCCTGCAGTGCTAGTCAATATGATGACTGGACCCACTGGAGTAATTGGAGACAGACTACAAATTGCCTTTAGAGGAGTTGTCTGGGATTAAGGATTTAGATTCTGTTAATAGACCAATTATGCTATTTGATCAAGGCCCTAACATAACCAACGAGAAAAGTCTAAGTTGACTAAGGTGGAGGGTACCATTTTAAGGAAATTTAATGAAAGGAGAGTGAAAATTAGCAGAAATGTTGCAGAAGTAAAAAAAGATTAATATGTAGGAAGAGGCCGAGAGATTTAGATATTCAAAGAAGCATCTTAGACTTAGAAATAGTCAGGAGGAAAAATGAGCTAAAGAATTTATGAGATATAAAAATGTTTCTTCAGGTAGGATAGCTGTTAAAAATGGAGGGTGGAGGGGGTCTCTACTTGGCCTCTTGTTAGCCTGTCCAAGTAGGGACCCTTCATCCTAGTCAGGCTAAGATGGATACACTTCTAAAATAACCCCAGCCTACCCCCTTCGTAGCTTGGCACAAGCAGTCAGGCTTATCTCAGATGTAATGTGTATAGCATTTGCACATTACACAGTAATACAGTGAAAACACTACAGAAGGACACCACACTAATTTTAGAACAATAGCCAATATGTATATGTGTAAAAAACCCAAACTATAAATATCCAACATAGTTAAAGATATGAATAATGCAAATGTAGACTTCAAATACAGTTTCTTGAAGTCGATCGCTCCGTTCGGGGCTATCATGGCATTGTGAACAAACAAATTCAAAGGTTCAGGCCGCCTCTGGTGCCGCGGACCAGCAATGGTGTCGGGAAGACCCGCAAAACAGTACCTTTAGAAATGCATGGTGTTGGGATCTTCGAGAGGATTTCCGAAAAGCCAGCGTCGTCCGGCGTTCTGGAGGTCGGAGCAGTAGTAGTCGGCCCAGTGAAGTCACACCTGTTGGGAGGTTGAACTCCGTGCGATTTAAGTAAGGAGCGTCTGTGTCGTCAGGCGTCGAGGCTATGGTGCGAAATGGATCGGTGGGCGTGCGATGCCCTCAGGTCACGGTGCAGACAGTGGTTCTGTGACGGTCGTCCAGCAGCGGTGAGACCAAGGTTTGCGGTGCCAAGTGCCTCGGTGCTTTCAGATCACGGAGCCGGCAGTGGCACCGGGTTGCTTTTTTCCCTCTGTGGCAGCTGAAATAGTTTCAGATGCAGGTACCCAGAGGAAGGTGAAGTCTTTGCTGTTCCTGAGACTTCTTGAACAGGGGGGAGCAAGCTCTACCTCATTCCCTTGGAGATACTCAGAAAAAGAAGTTGTCCAGTCCTTTCACTATGCAAGACAGAAGCAGCCACTGCAGGCCAACAAAGCAACGCCAACAGCAGAGTGTTAAACTTTCCTCACAGCTTCTCCAGCTCTTCTTGGCAGGGTCCATTAATCCCAAGGAGTTAGAGTCCTGGGGCCAGGGCCCCAAAATGTATACCACATTGGCACAAACAAAGCTCTTCTGACATTCATAAACCAGTCCTGCCTGGCTCAGGCCACGTTCATTCCAGGAGGGGTAGACAGCTTTGAGATAGGCAGCTAAAGTCCATTCAGGTGCAAGCGACAACTCCTCCCACTACTCTCACTGCAGCCAGGTCTATTCAGCCTGGCTTTGAGTCACCCAAGATAGGCAGGACACACCTTCCCCTTGTGTCGGTCTAGTGTGAATGCACATCCCAGCTCTTGTCATTCCCAACCCAGTGAATACAAAAACAGGCAGGGGCACACAGGATGGTTAAGCAAGGAAATGTCCACCTTCTAAAAGTGGCATTGTCAAACACAATATAAAAATCATCTTTACTTAAAGATATATTTTGTAAATTCGGAGTTTAGGAAGCCTAAACTTCATTTCTCTACTTTGTCCCAATAGAAAGTTATGCTTGTAAAATATTACAGTGCAGCTCCCAGGATGGACTATGGGACAGACAGCCATTCAATAGTGAAAACCGAAATGCACAGTATTTTCCTATCAGGACATGTGAAACACACCAGTACATGTCCTACCATTCACATATACAGCTCCCTGCCACTGGGGGTACATTGGGCTTACCTGAGGGGTGCCCTGCATGTAAGAAAAGGGAAGGTTAGGGCCTGGCAACTGGGTTCACTTGTCAGGTCGACCTGGCAGTAAAAACTGCGCGCAGACACTGCAGTCGCAGTTCTGAGACACCTTTCAAAGGCTACTTGTGTGGGTGGCAAGCCCACTAGTAGCATTTGATTTACAGGCCCTCGACACACAGTGCACTGTACTAAAGGACCTACTAGTAAATCAAATATTCCAATCATGGAAAACTAATCAAAACAATTTACAGTAGGAGCCCTTGAACTTTAGAAGTGAAACAGTATGCAGCAACACTAAACCAGCAAAAACTAGTTCAAGCATACCATCAAAAACAGGAGGTCAGAAGACAGACAGGGTAAACACGCCAAAACATGCCATGTCTTACTATCAGAATGAGTGAGTGTAGTTCTAATTATATAATTGGTAAAGATCATATGTTGGGTAATGGCCCTACATTTAAGGGCATTTCTCATATCTGTGGGAACACGGCGTATTTTAACATTAAGTAACTGGATAGTTGCTATTTAGCATTCGTTTTTCAGAGTGTACAACGTAAGTGAAATGAGTAAGATGAGTGAAACGAGTCAAGAGTGAAACGGATTGAACAGTGCTTATAGATTTATTTGGTGTGAAATTCTCCCGTTGGTGTGGCTTTGAATGATGTGAAGATTAGGAAGTGGTCTACCTTGGTGAATGGGTTGGTCAATAGTGCAGGTGCATTAACTAAAACGAATGGAGAAAAGTTTGCCATTTGTGCAACCGTTATTCAAAACGGCAGGACTTTGGACGTTTTACTAACAAATGAAGGTCGTGTGCCGGGTAATAAAGGTCCAGCAATGTTTCACATTTATGCCTGATAAAAGCATGATAATGAAGGATAATATAACTAATATTTTGCATGAAGCTATAATTCTGGGAGATTGGTGCATAGGAAATGATAGTTTTATGGTGTAGTACAATTGGAAAAGGAATTTCAATAATTGGTGACTGGTTTTGGGATGTGGCGGTGTCTTTTTTAAAAATAACATTAACCCCTACTTTTAGAATTATTCTTAGCCTAATCGGTCTATTGCTTCTACTTAAACTTTGTGTGGTGTTGTTTATTAGCATTGTACCAACTAATGTGCTTTGAAGGTAGCTTGCCAGAGATGTCCTCATAGGTTACCAACATTAAGGCAGTTGCCGCCTGCAGCCACAACTATATTGTGTACAGGTTTGTAAATGGTTTATTGTTCAGTCACACAATGTGATTTCCCCTTGTATGGAAGGTAAACAGAATGATTATTCAGAATTTGGGTGGTCTCTAGAGTAGCAGGTTTTAAGTAATACAATGTTTGCGCCCTGGATTGGTTTGTGTGATGTAACTATTAGTTCAAAAGGGGAGTTCAACCCTGTATTAGGGGAAGCATCAAGCCCACTGGCCTCTTGAAAGTCCATGCAAAAATTGCCATCACAATGAGGCGGTAAACCATTCCCATCCCCATCTCTTGGTGCTGGTAAGCCTTGGCCAGAATCATAACCAGAAACATAATTGAGCCTCCAACGTTGTATCCATCCTAGTGGAGGCATTGAATCAGAGTCAGGATGTTTGGTGACCATTTGCACCTTAGTAGTACATCATCATTAGGGATCGGGCTGTAGTCAGTTTAGGGTCCAGCAAAAGATCCTCCTTCCAAAGTGTTTGACACCTTACACAACATGTTTCGATAAAGCCAAACCAAAGTTAGCATTAACAGCAAGGATTATAATGCACTTAAGAGTATATGGTATGGCTATATCACAGAACAGCTACCCAGGCTGTGTGAACAGACCTGTGGTGTCAGTTTGGAAGGCAAACCAGAGGTGGCAAAATACATGCTGCAGCCCCTGGTAGGCCTAGGGTGCACCTATGCCTTGGGTACACTATACGGGGGATCACAAGGGTGACCCAGTAACCAATCTGGTATGTAGCTAAAGTACATGGTATCAAGAGAGAACAGCTGGGCTGTGGGCCTGATTAGCATGTCCACAGCCACACTAAAGTCGAAAAACCAGAGAATCACAGCAAAAAGTGAGGCTAACCATAGGAAGCAGACCCTACTCTCCTACAGAATCCACTCTGAAAGCAGGGATCTGGAATGATAGACTCAATGTGAAGCCATCACGCCTTCTCCTTGGATAGTGTGGGGCAGGATAAGTCCAGGTCCTGTTTGGTTAGGTCTCGCCTAGCGACGCAGTGCATGGTCTCGCCTAGCGACGCAGTGCATTCGCTGCCCGCCTTGGCAAGACCTATTGTTGTCGGTTTGTTGGTGGATGGGGGACAGGAGATCTGCACGGATCTGCACGCCTACGGAGGACAGCAGATGTGCATGCACGCATACGGGCGTTTCAGCATAACGCCCGCATTGCGTGCTTTCACTTTTCTTTCATCTCAGAAAGGAGATGTGCACGTGACTGGATAGGACAGGTGCACGGGTATGGTGTGTGGAAACAGCACGGTTCCACTTTTTTTTACTCCCCCCTGCGTGCCTGTTCTTGTTTTTATTGAAAATCTGGCCACCATACGGATCACCACCTGGAACCCTTTTACTTTCCCTTGCTGCTTGCCCCCAACGGGTGCAATTTCGCAGCCCCAACACTTACTCAAATAGCTTTGCTATAGTACCCCCAGATGAACCTAGATTGTCGGTTGCTACTAATCGCTTAGCGACAGCCTGCTACAAAGTTTACTGATGTTTTGTCAGCTAGCGTTCCTTTTGCAGTTACGCATGCTTCCGTTCCTGTCCTAACCACGCCCTTGAAGCACTTTTTGAGGAGAATCCGTGTCTGTCAGAACACCGGATGTGCGCGTTGATGCACGCGTTCTTTGAGACGCTAAAGATGGCGATGCCCTGGCTGGAACTCCGTTCCATAGAGCCATGATTTAATGTGAGCCTCGGCGGGTGCCGCCAGGTGATAAACGGTGACCAAGAGTGAAGGGACGTTACGTGTATGTCAATAATAGCCAGTGTTGACATTGGACAGGCTGTCCCTAGTGACCTAGTTGTCAATGCTGCTTCCTATAAGAGTATCCTAATGAGATTTAAAGTGAGGGGCAGGTGGATGAGAGACAAGTGTTTTACTTAGACGGTCCTAGCAGTGGACCTAAATAAAGAAGATAAAGTGGGACGGCAGAGACAGTGCAGAGGGGCTTTGCATGATGGTTGGTCGTAAGGAGGGTTTTGAGGGATTCAAGTGGGAGGGACCATGACTTTTGAAAAGTAAACAACTTTCTTGAATCCCTTTACATGTATTCTATCGTTCAGGGCTTAGTACTTGTAAGAAAATAGCTTGAGAAAACACAGCAACAGAGGGGTGAGTTGAGCAGGTCAGTTGCAGGTTCCACAGTTCAATGAGATGTTTGCTGTGATCTGTGTGCATTCTGTTACAGGCTTCTATTTCTGGAATGCGGCTTGCTGAGATAATCCACCTGCTGCTCAAATGTATGTGTACCTTCAAGTATATTTTATATCTTTATGGTATATAGTTGAACTAGACTTCCCTCTTCAGCTATGCCGTCTATGCTAGTAGAAACCTCTACAACTTAAGGTTCCATGTACAGAACAGTATTGTGTTTGGTTGAAACCATACTCTTTCATACCCTTTGCAAGCACTGACGATGGCAGTTGTTTTAACATATGTAGTGAAACGGTTTTACTAAGCTTCGCTCATGCATAAGCTCTGCAGAGATCGAGTAAGCTCCCTTATCAAAAACCGGTGTATGCATATTACTGAAAGTAGCATTACAAGGCTGCCCTACAGAAACAGCCCAAGTACAACACCGATATCATCATTGCATGAATCTATGTAGATTTTATTTCATGGTTATACTGTTTTCAGATAGACATACGCAGGCAATGACGGAGGCAATGCTTTTTGTTTCAGAGATGTGGTGCTGAGTGCAGTGGCCCCAAGAATAGTGCAAGAACTCAAAATGACAATATTAACTTTGAGCTCAGACACCCACATGTGGAGACCTGAAGAAAATTAAACAAGCATTTGAAATGCAATAGGTCTCGCATTTGCAAGAGTTTAATCTATTGGCATTGTAAATAACAATTCCTATTATTTAAATGTTTTGAAAACTTGCAAGCGGTGTGTATACACGCACTTTGTACTTCTAGTTGTTGCTTACAAGAAGCAAGGCTGGCAGAAAACTGTGCCTCTTTTATTGCCAGCCTTGCTTTTCGTAAGCAAGGGATATAAGTGCAAAGTGCATGTTTACGCACTGCTTGCAGGTTCTGAAAACACATGGATAAAAGGCATTGTCATTTACAAAGCCAATAGCTCAATCGCTCATAAAATCGAGACCTATTGCATTGCAAATGTTTGTTTTCGTGTGCTCCCCTTTGGACTTCTATTTTGTCTTACCAGAAAACTGAACGCAAAGTCTGTGTCCTCGATTTAGAATAGGACGTACACGAGGCCCATGACTATTTGTGTTCGGCACACACTGCTTCGTTTCTGGGTCCTTGATCACTTTCGAGTGCACGTGGGTACACCTGCCAAGTTGTGTCCCACAACCAAACTACAAAGCTACACCTCATGCGAGTCTGACCAAAATCTGTTTTCTACAATCGCGGCATGGTTTGAAACCTGTAGTTCTAGGAGAGGACACCATTCCCTAACAAAGTGGATTTCTCTCTTTTAGGAGTCATCGAAATACTCATGCAATTGGAAGCAAAACCTCTGGTCTCGGCAGGCGCCCCCAACCGTATTGCAACAAGTACGATGCATGCCATAAGACACTAAAGCCGTACCAGCAGCAGATTTCTACTTTGCAAATACTGACAAAAGGTCACAACACAGTTATCAGTACTGTAACTGTTTATCAAGTTTTTCAGTAAAACAGCATCAGCTTGCACTTCAATTTTTTAGCTTCTGTTTTCCATATTCTTTTTTCACCCAACAAGCAATTACCACACACCAGAATAAACATTTAATAGAATATGCGATTCCATATTCACACTTTGAATCTATTCTATCAGTACATTTTGACTATTCTCAGACATACAAGGCAGTGTATAATCATTCATATGGTCTGGTCTCTATTTATATAGCATGTTCTGTTTATTTCTTCAATCAGTCTCTCTGCCACCTCTCCCATATTGGTCTTACTTATTTCAACGGGGTTACCTTGGCATCTCCCATTCTTTTTTAGGGTCCGTCGCCTGTGAGCCTCTTCCAAGGGTCTCCAAGGACGATCAAATTTCATCTTAAAATTTCATCCTCCACATGTAGGTTAGTGCTCTCACTTCTGGCTCATTTCTCTTTTTTTGTTTTGTAGTTAGTGTTTGGTCATGGATAGTAAAGATGTATAAACCAGGTTACTGGCTTCAGGCTATTCCTCATCATATGTAACAAGTGTAAGAGGCTGAATAACTGCGGTCCAGTATTGTTGGTCCCCTCACACGTTGTATATTATTGGTAATTTTTTCATACGCAAGAATTGAATGGCCCGGAGCCCGTAACCTTCTTTGAAAGATGTCGCCTACCATGTGGACTACATTGGACAAGAACTCTAATCTGGTTCCCCTGGCAGTTTCTAGTTTATATACAATGCCAGACAGTAGTATTGATTGGGCATAGAGAGGCGCTTTTTAGGTTTTCTGTATACATCTCTGCCAGCATCACATCACTATTCGCCAGTTTTCATTGCCTTTTACCTGCTGATTTGCTTAAGAGACGTGCTGTGCGGGCACCCTCGATGTGCCACTACTGCAAACCTGGGCACCAAAATTGCTACTAACCAGTAGCGTACATCTCCCTTTCAAATGGATGGCTCTTTTCATCCTGCTCTTTACTTTATCTGGTCTTCCAATTTCATCAACTTTGGAGAGAAATTTGAGGAAAAAAGATTTCCTTCAAAGTTAGAAATGCAATCTGTAATTGATGAAGTTATCTCAATGTAAAGAGGACTCAAGGAGTTTGAACTCGATGGGTTGAGTACCTCCTGTGGAATTTTGCAAGTAACCTATACAAATAGGTAGTGTCAATCAAATTCTTGGAGAAATTAAAAGGGTGAGCTAAGTGATCCCCACAGCTGCTAAAGATTCTTACTGGATTACCCAGCCCATGGTGCTGATGGAGGACTTCGCAAAGAAATACTTTCACTCTAGAATTTGCTGCAAACCAGGTTCCCAGGGACAATCATGATTATCACTCACCATCATTGTTTCATGCTGCTGCTCTTCTTTGAGTTTATATTCAATCTCTTGCTTCAGAGGATAGAGCAACTCCTGGAGTTTTGCCTGCAGAGGGAACAGTGAATGAATTACCCAGTTGCATCTATATGGTAAGTGATTAAGTACATTTCACAATCTGAAATTTGTGTGAATCATCATTAGCTATGCGTCACTCAAGTTAGGAATCTAAATCATAGGAAGGACCAAAAAGTTGCAACCAGCACATAAGCAGTGGATATCAGGCAAATAATTCACAAACTATTAAACAAAATATTTGGAGGTTGGCAGGAAGCAAAATATGAACTTGGGTCATTATCACAACACTGAGGAAGCTTAGGTACCATATTACTAAACTATGAACAAAGGATTTACTTGATTTTGGTTGGGTCCATAGTAACCTCTAAACTGGGCGCCTGTCTGAGCGAGCGTGCACACTTCGGTTTCTCTCCACGCACATACCTACAAACACCGCGCACCATAAAGAATTCTTCTGCACTTGTGAAGTGCTTAATTGAAGCATTTGAATTGCGGCTCTGGTGATTAAGCTGCAATGTTAAAGGCATTTTTAAAGACACGCTTTTATCTTAAAAAATGCTAATCGAGGAAGTTTAAACACCTGCAGAGAAGGGCAGTCCGGAAGCAACAGTCACAGCCTTCACTGCTGCCCAAGAGTACAATCTAAGGCATAGTTGTCAGATATTAACATACTCTGGAAGCAGTGGCGGCTGCCAGCAGGGATAAGCTGTGGCGCAGAGTGGGGGATAAGTTGAAACTTTTTTGGGCAAAATAACTCCCGAATTCGGGCTGTAAAAGTTTGTTGATCAGTCCTTTGCAGCACAACACTAGTTTGCGGATGAGGGTAATTTTTGAAGGTGACAAGCCGGACAACAAGGTTTATGAGCCCTGGCCTTTCACAACAGCCTTGTACACATTAGAGTGCTGTCTGCAGTTCAAAGTTAACATTTACTATGGATAGGGCCTTTTCTTCATATATTTTTTTAGCGGGTGGATATTGCAATCACAACATTGTTTCTGTATGTTCGGACAGATCTGTAAATGTAACCATCTGGCCAATCGTTTTCTTTTTTGATGCTTTGGTCTTCAGACCAGATATGGATATAAATGACACTATCCTTGGCTGTAGATTTTAACAAATAACGGAACTTCAGACAGCATCCATGTGCAGGGCCATCAGTCGGCAACTACTGACGCTTGGTGGGAAGTCTGCAAGGAATGGGCTCAGAGAAATGTTTTGCATTTAAGCGCTGTCCCTCTGGGACGAGCTGCCTCTGACTCCTTGAACTTCATGCTAACCATCTCACCCCAGGCTCTGCACTTCCCTACAGAGCCCCAGAGGGCCGCCCCTTCCGGTCCCTGCCTGATAGGCTGTGTGAAATTGGGTCAGGGTGCGCAGTGGTGACTTGACTAGTGGAGGTCCCAAGCTTTCTAGGTCCATGGGTAGTGGCGCATCAAGGCCAGTTTCTGCTTTGCATTCTGGGACCTGCAGCGCTATGTATCCTTTCATTACTTGAGGACTGCAAGTCCCAGAATTCAAAATAAAAACCAGGTTGGCTGTAGTGGTCGAAGTGGGCGGGAACGGCAGGGCACGGCGTGCCCCTACTTCTTTAATTCTGTAGATTTTGTTCCCCTACTTTTTTATTATGAACATGCGTCCCTGGACGTCAAAAATATTCTGTTCATGGACGGGCGGGGAGCAGAGAAGGAAAAGGTCTCTGTCTCTTACTTCCTGCCCAGACAAGACAAGGAAGGTGTCCGCTTCTGCTCTGCCGCTGACAGCTGCCCCCTCTTTCTTACTCCTATTCCCTCTCGTTCTGTCTAACTCCTCCTCACTTTTCTGAAAATCATGAATCAAGAAATGGTTCTCACCGTCTCTTCCTGTCGTCCATTTGTACCCCTGTGAAATGGATGCAAAAAAAGAAAACCACTTTTGCTGGAAATGCAGTTTTGACATTTTTCTATTCCAAAGTGCAGCCTCGGAAATAAAAAGTTAAAACTCTGAAAAATAATTAAATATAGCAAGATTCTTAAAGTGGCCAGATAATTTTTTTCAAACTCCAAAAACATTAGCGCCACTTTACAGAGTTTGCCAGTAAAGCGCTACTTTTGTTTTCTTGTCTTTCTTTGAACAGCATTGTTTTCCTCCAGTACCTTCTACCTGGAGGCAGGGCCGGCGCTAGGCATAGGCAGTGTGGACAGCTGCCCAGGGCCTGGCACTCTGCCTGCCAGGATGGGGCCCCCCACAATGGCAATTAACACCCCACTAGTCCTCGTGTATGTCTGCCGATCAGAGTGAAAAAATGCTTCACAAACGGGCTCATGGGAGGGGGGGCCCCCCCCTCCTGGGGCCTCTAAGGGATGGTGTGGGAAGGCCTAGGGGAGGGTACACCTCTCAGGCAGCCAGTTCAGAGACTCGGCAGGGCGCCCATTGTCAGCACTTTATCCCACACAGGTTTAACTCAGCCCCCAAGCAATTCTCACACCTTCAGTTCGAAATGGGCTGTACAAGAGTTGCTTGGGGTGGCTGAGAAGAGGAGCTGCGGCCCAAGTGGAGTCTGCACAAAGCAGCTTCCCCGAGATCAAAAGGTGTTACTTATGTAGATTTCACGGGCCTCCCACATTCCCTTTTGTCCAGGGCCCCGAAAATCCTAGGACCGGCCCTGCCTGGAGGTACTGCAATACCTGGTTAATGGGTGGATTGGAAAACGAAATGTGTACGGCGGCTTTGTGTTCACAAATGTGGTCTTTTGAAACCATACTGCTTACGTTTTGTAAGCATATAAGCAGTGGACATTGAAATGGGTCCTTTCTGGGCCCTGTAGTTATTTCCTTAACTTTTCAGGCAAAAATACTTGTTGATTTCTGAATAATGACTGTAAAAGCGTTAAGTTCACCATGTTCCTGCTTACATTTTACATGCTTTATTAAATCTTTCATGCCTTATGAGTGTTTGCTTTTTCCAGGATGTTGTTACCTTTTCTTTTAGGCAGCATATTGCTCTTGCCTAGTGTGTAATTTGAAATGAGTCTCATTCAGTTATTTATAGCAGGTCAAATTGGATTGTAGCTGAAGGCAGTATGAGTTTCTCTCAGTGGGGCAGTATGGTGTTCAGTGAGGGAGCAGATGTAGCACTGGGGGAAGAGCTGCTAAATTTAGAACTGGGGAACCAGGTTCAGCCTTCATGAACAGTCCCCTAGACCACTCTCCTGAGGGAGCACATTCCCATGCCAGACCTTAGAAGGCACCAGAAAAGCCCTGGTGTGTTTGCACCAGCAGGTGGACCCTACCAGTGGCGATTGTGGGTTCACCTTGAAGGCTTGCCCACCACAATCCATACTGAAGTTCACCTCCAGGCTTGCGGCAGGCCTAAGAAGTAGCAGACCCTAGAGCAACAGTGACTGTCACTGAGGTCACAGGACCCCTGAGAAGAGCTGGCTCTAGGGTGGTGCGACTGGTGTGACCGCAACGGGCGTTGACTTTCAGTGGGGGCGTCGTATATTATGGTTTTAAAAGCACTTGCTGCCTCCTTCCTGGGCGCCAGCTATTTTCGGCAATAATAAAAATGTCATGATACCTCTGATGAATAAACTTCTTCCTAGAGCGAGATCGGAGATTTGTCTAGTGGAAGTTTTGACTCATGGAAAGATAGCGCAGAGGGTTAATGTGCCTGCTGCAAAGAAAATGTACCAGGCCCATCACAAAGTGCACATATTGTAAATAGGTCAGTGGGTTACTGCTTTTGTCAGTGAGATCCTTTTGCTACTTGCAGTTTATAAGTTCAAATCCTAACAAAGACTAATGAGCTTTTAACTTTCACCTAAGAGCTGCATACAAACTGCAAGGTATAAACTAGAGCGTTCTGTTTTTTTCCCTAAGCCTTTGATTATCCTAATGTTGCAAAAAGTGTTATTTTTGATACAAATCAATAATGATTTTTAAAGAGAACCCCCAATCATGGTATCAAGTTTTAAATTCTGAGTTTGTGTTTCTCCAAGCCAATCACTATTAAACTATACTGTCTACTAGCATGGTTATCATGTGACTCCTACACCTTGTAGTCCTTTGTCTTATTTAACATTTCCTATACATTCATTTACACACGTAAAATTGATTATCTCTGTGTATATTGCTGACGACAGAAACTCCATGGCTCGGAAACAAATGGCTCGTGCTTCCACTTTTAAGCATTTTTGGGACATTCTGTGATTAAAATAAATGCACAAAGTGGAATATGTTTCTAATGTCAATAGCTCATATTAATTGTTAAATAATCATGTGTATCCATTGGTTGAATTACATAACATAATAAGCTGTAACTGGTCAGTGAAATGCCACACAAATACTAAAGATTAGGATGTTTTGCGCATCCTGGCCACACCTCTAACTCCGCCCACTGATCCAATCCTAAGGTTATTCCCACCCTCTGATTCTCCGCCCACAGTTTTTACCCCACTTCGACCACTGGTTGGCTGAGGTACTCATGCATCGTCCTGGGACGATTGGGAGCTCTGGAAGAGGGTGGAAGGGAAAAGGTTTCAAGAGCACATTACTGCATAAGTATGCAGAGCATTACGGGTGTGTGAAAAGGTGACATCAATCCCCCTCAGGTCAGGAACACACGGAGTCACGAGGAGGTTAAACTGGAACAGGTTTATTTATGAAAAGGAAACAGAAGACCCCAGCCACAGCTGCGATCACCGAGCAGCGTGTCAGTCTCCTCGCAGGGAGCTCGCCATGGAATGTTGGCCGCTGTGACATTCTACTAGCTGTCACAGCGGCGCAGCCCAAGTGCATATTGTCGGGAGGGGAAGGTGGTGCATGCAGGGATCCCCCCGTGGTGGAGGATACCACAGGGTGGCACACTTCTTCCAATTTAGTAACGTCTTGCACACCACTGGTGGCACACGATACACAAACAGACCCCAAAAAGCATGTCACCCCCCTCAGACTCTGAGCTCTCACTTGGCTCCAAGTTCACCTTCAGCTCCATGTTTTTCCCTAAATCACAATCTCACCTCAAGCGTCATCCTCTCCACGTTATTCCAGGCTTTTCTAACCCACTAACCCACCCCTCTGGTGTCACGTGGCACCCTGTGACAGTGTTATTTCACTCCCCTAACAAAAATTCAGACGAGACTTTCATGCTGGTAATACTATTATCCAGCATGAGAGAAGCGCTGGGATTGGGAGTAGTGGGCTGGGTTTACGCTCCCAGAGGGATTGGAAGCCTATGCCTGCAGATCAGAGCCTGTGCCTGCTGTATCTCCATGCAAGAGCTTGGAGATATCCAAGTTCAACGTTTGCCCGTCCTAAGACAGCTAGCCAAACAGTCATGCGCACTCGCAGTGCCCACCTCTCCTCCTCCCAGTCCTTGCCACTGTGAGACGATGGCCCCGTGCCAAAGACTCAGCTCCGGCATGAAAAATAAAATGATAATAAAACTGCTTTATTATCATTTAGGAATTGTGACGCATGTGTATATATGCAAGGGCCCAAGTCTGCAGGGTATCATCACAAAGCTCCCAAGTTAAAGTGTGATTCAAAATGGATTTCACGGTTGAAAATTTTCATAGTTTAAAAAATAATCAGTACAATTAATCCTCACAGTCCTATGACTTCGGTAATTCTGTTTTCAGGGTCCTCTATCCAAAGTAACGGAAAGGTTACAGAGAGGAGTACCACATTCCTATTTCCTTAAAGTCAAGGCCACTAGAATAATATGGCCAGGAAAAATCAAATTATGTGTCAGTATTAACTAAATTAAATCGGCAATAAAAGGCGAATTATGTTGCACATTTTATGCTAGTACGGTTTCCTTATTTTGGGATTTTTTGCACAGGTTAACACTGTCTGGAAAAAGGGATCACCTTATTAATACCAGTTCAACACCCAAAACAGCAATCAGCAATGGAAAGAGGACCAGTCAACCTTTGCAAAGGGCCTTCCGCTGTGTGTTGCTGCATTATTAGTAACCTATTAACAGTTTGTGCTAGAAGCTGACTTTTTTTGTTAAAATATGCAGTTTGTGCAACAGATTATTGATTATGTGGCAAATGTGGAAGATCCATAAAATATGCAGAAAATGCTGCAACCGCAAAATCGCACAATTCCAGTGGCCTGCTTATTGTCTGCAAATGCTAAAGAAAACTTCAAGTTCCATAATCCTTTGCAGTGGTCTTTAGGATTTCTAATGATGTTGACAACAGTGAGAGAGAATCAGAGGTTTTTCTTCACATTTGTAATTCTACAACTTTACTCTCACTGGTTATAAGCTTTTACGCACTATACCAATTATGGTGTGAAGCCAAGGAAATGGACTAAAGACCTGATTTGTTAACTGGTAAAAAAGTTATGTTCGATGGTATGTCTGATCTGTATATTATAAAAAGTTATGACAAAGGTAGTAGGACTGGCTTGATTATTGTAAAAGCATCTGTAAAGCCAATAGGCCTTTATTGGGGATTGTTACAATACTTGCATGGAATGAAAAATGTCCTAGCTAGCGTAACGGAAAGTTTTAATTCTATTAAGGACTCTGAGGTGAGGATTATGCTTTCCTTTCTTCATTTATTGCATAGCAGCCACTTTAAAGTAAAACAAAACTACTCTTCCCATGAACGAAAAGGAACAAACAAACATAACAATAGAGTGTTCATAGGTAGAATGTCCCATCCAATGCACCAATCAGCTGTCCCCAGGATACCGATAGTCCTCTGTCCTTGACCATGCTTCCGCTTTAGTCGCTCAGACAGCCACCACAGCTACATCAGGAGTCTTGTTTAGTCGAATCCCCAGAAAAACCAAAGAAGCCGTAAGCAACAGAAATGGCGAAGGCTTAGCCCTGAGGAGAGAACATGCCAAATAAGTACGAAATCATTACCGTAAACCAAAGGAAACACTGTACTTACTCCAATACATGGGAGATAAATAGTCAACAAAGTTGTACCCTGAGTGGGATAATCCTCACCTCAGAGTCCTTAATAGAATTGAAACTTTCTGTTACACTAGCTAGGACATTTTTCATTCTAGGTCAGGACCGGAGGAGAGTATTATGCTTGTTTAAAGCTTGCTCAGCACCAGTTGAGCCATGTCAATGACCGGCTTAATGTAAAACCGTTTAAAAGGTGGAGTCTGAAGACCAGTCTGCTGCATTCAGAATATCTTCCAGACAAGCTTCCAGGGTAAAAGCTTTGGAGGCCATGGCCGCTCTAGTAGAATGAGCACCAAAGATAGGTAAATCTATGTCCGCCTCCTGCATGATCCAATGGGCAATCGTGGGGGAGGACAACACCGTATGAGATTTTTTGAGTGCAATGAGCAACTGGCGTTCCCCAGGAGGTCTCAACTCCATCATTTCCTCATAAGACTTGAGGCAGGCGACCACACAGAGCTTTGGGCAGTCCAGAAACGCCGGATAGGAGACAGAAGTCGTCCCACACTTGGTGCGTCTGCGAATGGTAAACGTTACACCGGTGGGAGAAAAGATTCTTCCAGACACATCCAAAGCTCAGATGTCGGAGACACTAACGACACCACTGTCTCCAAGTGGATCTATAACAATAGAGTGTGCTGTCTGCCCAGGCCTTAGACAAAGTCTCAGCCGCTCCCGAAAGGCCTGGGACCGTCCATCATCCCCTGTAATCCGCCACGCCATGAGATTCAGGGAGCCAACGGATGAGGATTGCCGTCCGGACTGAGAAGAAGAGTCGAAAGTGGGGGAGTGGGATTGGAGAATCCCAGGAAAGTTCCAGTAGAACTGGAAACCAAACTGGAGACCTCCAGATCGGCGAAATGAGCACCACGGTCACTCCCTGGCGACGAACCTGAGCCGAGACTCGGGTTATCATTGCAAGCAGGGGAAAGTCATAGCCCGTTTCCGGCTGCCAATCCTGAAGAAACGCGTCCGTTTGCTCTGCCAGAGGATCCGGCCTCCAGCTGTAGAATCGCGGGAAGCTGATGATCCAGGCGAGAGGCGAAGAGGTCCACCGAGAAAGCACCCCAGAGACTCTGAAGATCCACAAACACTCCCGGGTGTAGTTTCCAGAGGCTCAAATTGTGGAAGTGGCAGGAGTGGAACCGACCATTTGGTTGTCCTGACCCGGCAGATATTCCGTCGTGACCGATATCTGATGGTCCAAGCAGTACTGCCAGAAATTCGCAGCCAGATCCAACAGGGCTCTTGAGCGGGTGCCCCCCCCAAGTGATTGATATACCGGACCGCCGAGACATTATCCATCTTGAGAAAGATGCAGGAACGAACAGAGTCCTTCGTCCAGCATTTTATTGCGAACGAGCCCGCCAAAAGTTCCAGACAGTTGATGTGTAAACATTGCTCTGAAGGAGACCACACCTCCCGTGGTGAAGTCGCCGCAGGTTGCGCCCCACCCGGATCTGCTGGTGTCGGACTCAATAACGATATCTGGTGCAGACCTGAAAATGGCCCGACCATTCCAGGCCTTCATGGTAGATAGCCACCACTGAAGCTCCTCCCTGGCGCCTGGCAAGAGAGACACCTCGTAGGAATAAAGGCGGCCTCTGCGGAGATGAGCCGCTTTGAGCTGCTGAAGCGCCCTGTAATGGAGTGGACCGGGAAAGATCGCCTGAATGGAGGCCAACAGGAGGCCGACCATCCGAGCAAGCTGTCTGAGAGAAATCTGAGTCACGGGTAGAGCCCTCCGAATCGCGTGGCGAATCTTGGTCATTTTGCGAGAGGCAAGGCTGAGAGTCGACTCCACTGAGTCTATTAGGAAACCTAGGAAAACAACCCTCTGGGAAGGAGTTAGGGTGGATTTGGACTCGCTTATCACAAACCCTAGGTTCTGAAGCAGGTCCACCGCGGTTTGTAGGTGACGAGACGGTCTTGGGATCCTGCGCCATCAACAGAATATCGCCTAGATACACGAGGAGTCATCCCGGACGCCCGAAGGCGTTCTATCGCTGGCATCAAAACCTTGGTGAAACACCAAGGTGCAGAGGACAACCCGAAGGGAAGGGTAGTGAACTCGTAAGTTTTGTCGCACCAGGGAAACTGAAGGAAGAGACGATGGGGGGGAAAGATGGGAATCGCCACATAAGCGTCCTTGAGGTTGAGACGCACCATCCAGTCGCCTGGCCTGAGAAGGTCTCGAAGGAGGTGGATTCCTTCCATTTTGAAGTGGTAGTAAACTAGCCACTCGTTTAATTCCCGCAAGTTGAAGACCGGGCGCCGGCCCACATCCACTTTGTCCACAAGAAAAAGGTTGCGGAGGAAACCTCTGGGGCGAGGCAGGATTTCCACCATGGCTCCCTTGTAGAGAAGGGCCTGGACCTCCTGGTCCACTAGAACGGCGTCTGCATCGGAAAAGCAAAGAGGACAGGGAGGAGTTACCTCCAAAGGAGTGCCTAAAAATTCTATATGAAATCCCCTGTCTGTAGGACCCAAGCATCCCCCGTGACAGAAGTCCACATTGGGAAAGAATATGTCAGACAGCCCCTACTCTTAGAAGGGAAGAAGGGAGAAAACTCACCGAAAGCATTGGCTCCGCCTTCTCCTCTGCCTTGCCGTCTGGTGCTGGGGTAGAAATTTCCCTTGATTGGAGCCTGGTCTGCTTTGATTTGGACGGCCGGACGAGCGGCCCCTACCTCGTCCAGCCCCTCAGAAAACCCGCGTGTGAAACACCTTTCGAATGGAAGATGGTTCCCCATTCCAGGTAGGTAAAGGTGTTAAACTTCCCCAGCTCCTTAATAAAGGGCTCGCTGAAAAGGCCTCCTTGAGCAACTGTGCCTGCCTCAGTGGCTGCCAGGTCACCAAGCTTGGGGTCGACCTTGATGAGAAAGGACCTATGGCGCTCAGTGGAAATCGCGCAGTTGGCCTTTCCAAAGAACACCACTACGCGCTGGGCCCATGAGGAGAGGTGATCCGGAGATATGAGGGAGCTGGAGACCTTCGCTTCTTCCACCATATCCAGGATTTTGGTAGTGGGCCCCAAGACATCTAACAATTTAGCTTGATAGGTGCGCCAGGACCGGTCTATGCCCTTTTTAGGGTCTTTCACAAATTTCTGGAGAAAGGTAGCCATTCGGGGGTTAATTTCGGGCATGGCGGCTACCTTTCCCTTTAAGGAAGGGCGGGGACACGCTGTCCTAAGACAGTTATGGGTTGCAGGTTCGAGCGGGCCGCTGATCCTGCTGGCCACATATTGGACAACCTTCTCTGAAGGGGCCCAGTCAGGGGAGCGCGGGCACCCAGGTTCGTCTCAGAAGCGGCTAACGCCGACTTTGAAGGGAGCCAGGGTCGGGACTGTTCAGGTGAGGCGTCCCCGTCCCCTTCGTCCCCGGGGTCCCCGCCTGCCATAGTGGAGGGAATTGCAGGTGGAACCGTAGAGGATTTTGCTGGAGGCACACAACTGGCCAGGAAAGCCCGCTTAAGGCGGGAGAAAAAGTCAGAATCTGTTCCCTCGTCCCTAGCCCGTTTGGGTTGTGGTTCTTGCGAATCTGTGGCAGGGCTAGTGGGGGGAGGGCCTGTAGAAGATGCTTGCGCAGCTTTGGCCAGCTTTTCGCAAGCTTGGTCAATTTTGCGATACAGTCCCTCCTCAAGGGGGTTCATGGCCTGCTCCAGCTCCTTGTGGATGGATTCGTCAACCGAGTCGTAAAAATCATCTCTCCAGGAAAGCGCCCCTAGGGGATCTTCTTCCCATTGGTCGTCTTGATAGACTTCGTCTTGGTAGGCCGCCATAATTGGGTAAGTATGCGTCACTTTTCAAGATGGGTGTGAGCAAAGAGGAGGTAAGCCTCAATTAGAGAGGGCTGGGTATCAGCCAGGATAGGGGCGGGCAGTGGCCACAATAAAATGGCCAGAAAGCCTGTAGTACTGAAAATTCTGGACTTGTGCAATAATTCTGCACTCGAAAATAAAACTTCACCGGAACATGACGAATTTGGTATCAAAAGACCGAGAATGGCTAGTACACTATGTACAAGCATTTTCGTCGTATTTGAGTGACGACTTCACCTCAAAATCGTCATTTACCTCCTGAACCCTTGGCTTCCATTTTGTGTACGACAGACATTTTGTGTGTTGCCCTTTACATAGGCCTATAATGCAGCTCAATTCAATCCCAAAGGACATGTACACCTTTAATTGGCTCCTCTCTGACCTGGGCAGGTTGGAACCATTGCCCCAGGCCGAACCTGTTAGGTCAGTTCCTCTCCCAGTGGCCGAGCAAGATAGCATCAAGGCTCAACAGGCCATAAACCCATTCCTCGCACACACACCCTGCCGAATCTCGCTCACACCTGTCCCTGCTCTTTTCTATCACTTGCTTTATGATGGGGAGGTGCCCGGTTTTATTGGGGGTCCAGCGATATCTGATGAAAATGTTGGCCTTGCGGGTAATTTATTGTGGGCTGGACAAACTGAACTATGGCCTTGTCATCATGACTGCTTTCTTTGTAATGGAAACAATTTCTATAGTATAGTAAAATGTTAAGAATGTTTGCCTAAAGCACAATATTTCGTATAAAAGAAGAAGCCTGACTTTGTGAATTGCGGCAGTCTCCTGAGAACGTACTTCCTGTGTGTTGTACTTCTAGGACGCTTGTTACCTTGGTTGCAGCCAATAAAAATTGATCCTTGACTTCACCTAGAAGACGGAGTTTCTGTGGTCTGAATCAGGAAGAACTCGAGGTCTTCGGGTGTACCCTGGCACCGCTGGGTTACCGGATCAGTACCGGTTCTGAAAAACCCAGTACCTCAGTTGGCGCCCAACGTTTGGGGCGATTCCAGCGGTACCGGTCCAGCCAGAGGTTCGTGAGGAGCTTCGTGTGAAAATTCCGGAGGACGGCCAACCACTTCATCGACCCCTGCATGTCGACGTGGTCCGAAGGTCTTTGCTGCGAGGTTCCCCGCTTCCCGACGGCTACGAAGGACTGCTGCCCTGGCTATCGCCCTGATTTGGACCCTTGAAGTTTGGTAGAGCAAAACGCTAAGACGAGTCTTCTAGTGACGTCATCGATATTTCAGTTAAGTATAAGTGGAGCGTCTCCCAGTCCTTAGTTGGTTCTTAGTTTTGGGTATCCTTTGGGATCGTTTTGTTTGGTACTTGCAAGCACCAAAACCGAGGGACTCGTGTATTCACGAGAAATATCGTAATCGATAATCCTTCGAAGTTTGGAACTAGACTAGAGAGCGAAGATGCCTGGTCTTAGACTTGGAAATTTGTTTTGTCTTGGTTGTAATAATAGGGACTCCCGATTGAAGGACTCGTGTCTGGTTCCTCCGGTTGGAACTCCAACTTATGAATTGTATGTGAAGCATGGAGTAGGCCCCATCACATATAACGAAGTGTGGATCAAATACACCAGAAAAGATGGTGTTTTAAAATGGCCCCAATATGGTAGCTTTGATACAGAAATCCTAGATAATCTTGAAGTTAAACTTTTCAAAAAGAAAGCCCGGCCGGCGATGTTGGACTCTTTCCGCCTATGGCGTAAGGAGGCCAAACAAAAGGAAATTAAATTAGCGAAGAAAAATAAGAGAGAAGGGAGTATTTCAGTAATGCAAGCTGCTATGCAGTTTGAAGACAATGAAGAAGAACAGATGAGTGAGCAGTTGCACAGGCAACGTAAAATGGTGATAGATAAATGCTATCCAGTTTTGCCGACTCTTAAGCAAGATGCAGCAAAAGAGCCTGAAAAAGATCCGTTAATGACACATCTGCTAAGTTCGCCACCGCCCTATGCACAAAATGCCACAGCACCTCCGCAACCTTTAGTTGCGCAACCTGTGATTGCTATGCCTCCTGTTCCTCCACAGCACCCACCAGCTACTCTTCAGCTGGCTCATACTCCTCTGGTGCCGCCTCCTCAAGGCACACCGATCACATCAGCTTCACCTGTGCCTTCTACGACTTTGCCTAGTGCACCTTCCACTTCTCCTAATGCTCCCTCTGCTATTGCCTCTGTTTCTGCCTTATCTCACCCTATTTTTCCGCCCGTTCTTCCATCAGTTTCTCCTTCCGTTCGACAAAGAATGGCCAGCACTGTCACTAATCTTTTTTCACCTTTTCTCGGGTCGCCTACTACGACCCCTAACAGAACGAAGACAGTTGCGAAGTCAACTGCCTATCGAGAGAGAGATTTACTGAACCGTTTAGCGCATAAATGGGTTATGGACACTGTAAGGTATGATGTAGAGTGTCATGGAAGTCTTCCGTCAATGGGAAGCACCGAAGCAGAGATAAGTTTTTGAACAAATGTGTGTTTTCCTCTGTGAAGATTTGGAAGACAATGATATGGAATGTAACCCGCCCGAGTTGTGTCGTGCGCGGTTCGATTTCGCAGAGGGCATGATTGTAGGTCCCGATGTCGAGAGAGCAGTTGAAATATTGTCGTCATATCGGAGTAAGGGGAGCACTTCTGGATCGCAATCTGAGCGGGATACATCTGGTAGGAAAAAGGCGCGACAGTACCCCATGAGAGAGGTTCCCCCACAATGGAGAGAGGGTGACGCAAATGCTAACCCACCTATTCTGCCACACTTTCAGCGTGTTTGGGTACATGTGCCATGGAAGCGATCTGAAGTTTTGGCCCTTAAACAGACATTGCCTGATCCGCGTAAAAATCCTGCAGGGTATTACAAAGAGTTGTCACATACTGCTGGGTCATGTATCATGAATTTAGCCAATATCGATATGCCGTTTGGGAACGTTGTTCCACAGCCTTTATGTGGAAAGATTCGTCATACAGATCATGATCAGGAGTTAGGTGACTCATGGGCTAATATTGCTGCTGCAGATGCCCTACAAATTGGTGGTGCTAAACCTGAGCCTTTAGTAGCTGAACTCCCTGGTAGGATTATTAATTACATGAAAACGATAATGCCTGCCATGCGAATAAATTGGGATAAATTGTCTGCGTGTAAGCAGAAGAAAGATGAAACGGTGTCAGATTTCTTCACCAGGTTTGAAGAAACGTTCGTCGACCACAGTGGTCAAGATATGGGCACAGAAGGTGGTCAGCGTTTGTCGATAAATTCGTGCACAGCGTTTGTTTGTTGATAAATTCGTGCACAATCTGCTTCCAGAGTTGTGTAAAAAGTTAAAGGATTCAGAGAGTTCTTGGGCAGTTTCCTCTTCAGCACAGATATTGGCTACTGCACAATATTACGAAAATCGAGACAAAGATGAGAAAGATAGAGCAGAAAAGAAAACTAAAGAGTTGAAAACGAAGGTTTTGTTACAGCAAGCATATCCACCACGTGGTGGTGGTGGCCAGAATAACTATCAGAGTAATTATCAGCAGCCTCAACAGTATCAGAGGAACTCGCAAAGAATCGAGTATACTCAGCCACGTGTTCCTGTAGGCCCCAATCAGTGTTCATATTGCAAGGAAGAAGGTCATTTTAAGTATAGTTGTCCTATCTTGTTACAACGCGCAAATGGTGCTTCTGGTGTAAGAGGTCGAGGTGTTCAGCAAGCATCTAGAGGTAGAGGACGTTGAAACCTCCCCCAGAACACACAGTCCCTTCCACCTCAAAGTTCTATGAATAGGTTTGATCAGCAGAATAACACATCTGGTAGGACAGCTCAGTACTATGCTGACGATTACTATACAGAAGAAGAACATTGGGAAGGTAATGATTGCTAGGACAGCCGTAGAGAAAGAGAGGGAGTTGTTTCAGTTCCAGTAGATCAGAGTGGACCATACGTTGAGGTGATTACATCAGGTATGTCAGAACCTTTTCTGTTGGATACTGGTGCTACAAAGAGTTCTATTATGCACTCCAAACTCCCTGGCGCACCTTTGTCTGGCGAAATGAATGTATCTGTAGGTTTTTCTGGCGCCCCAGTTAGAAATCTGATTTCTGACCCTTTGTCTCTTTCTGTTGGTCCTTGCGAATTTGAAGCACCCCTTATTTTGACAACTGGTTGTGGTGAAAATTTGTTGGGATTAGATCTGTTAAAAAGATTGTATGCGACTTTGTACTGTTCCCCTTCAGGAGTACGACTTACTCTAGGTAAGAAAGTGGTTTCTCCAATGTATTTGTCAAGGGATAAAATTCCAACAGAATTGTCGCTTCTTCCTGACATTCTTTGGGCTACCGGTCCTAATGATGTGGGTCTTTTAGAAATACCACCATATGTTGTAACATTGAAAGCCAATGTTAAAATGCCACGAATTCCCCAATACAGAATCTCCAGTGAGGGTGAAAAAGCTTTGTTAGCGATCGTTTACGATCTAATTGAAAAAGATGTCATTGAAGAGACAAGAGGAAACGTTTGCAATAGTCCTGTTCTGCCTGTTTTGAAACGAACCGATCCTTCTCAGCCACCGGTTTACAGATTTGTGATTGACCTTAGAGAGGTGAATAAAATAGTTATGCCACAATTCCCAGTTGTTCCCGACATTACTGCCCTATTGACTACGATTCCAGCTTCTGCAACATGGTTTTCGGTGATTGACGTGAAGAACGCTTTCTTCAGCATCCCCATTGCTGAGGAGAGCAGGGATATTTTTGGCTTCACTTTAGGAGGACGAAGCTTCCGCTTTAAACGCGCTGCCCAGGGCTACTGTGAAAGTCCATCAATATACAGTCAAGCTCTAAAAACTCAGCTTGATACGATTGTTTCACCTGATGGTGCTACTCTTGTACAGTACGTTGATGATTTGCTTGTCGCTGCAGATACTAAGGAAATCTGTAAGAAAGCTACGTTGTCATTGTTGCGTCATCTGTGTGATTTGCATCACAAGGTGTCACTTTCCAAACTACAATATTGTCGACAAGAAGTGACCTACTTAGGTCATCTCTTATCGAAGGAGGGAAGGAAACTGACCCCAGAGAGAATTCAGGCAATAGCGAAATTGAGTGTGCCAAGAACACAGAGAGAAGTGCGTGCTTTCTTGGGTATTACATCATACTGTAGGCAGTGGATTCCAAATTTTTCGTTATTGGCCAAACCTTTGATGGCATTAACGTGTAAAGGTACACCTAATCCCGTCCCTTGGTCTGAAGAGTGTCAGAAAAGTTTTTCTGAATTGCGTGATGCATTATGTTCAGCTCCTGTGTTGGGTACCCCCAACTACAGTAAGCCCTTTACATTGTATGTCCATGAGAAACAAGGCTGTGCATTGTCCGTATTGACACAGTTATTTGGAGACAAACAGCGTCCATGTGCATATTTTTCGTCGACTTTGGATCCGGTAGCTAAAGCATTGCCAAGTTGTTTAAGAGCTACAGCGGCAGCAGCTGTTTCTATTCGACAGTCTGCTGGTTTAGTGATGAATAACACCTTGATCGTTATGGTCCCACATGCAGTAGACATATTGTTAAACAGAACCAGGACACAGCACTTAACTAGTGCTCGATTGTCAGGTTACGAATTAACATTGTTAGCGAGTCATGTGCACATACAGAGATGCAATACACTCAACCCAGCTACGTTGTTGCCAATTGTAGAGGAATTGGATGCTTCAGAACAGCATGATTGTTTCCTTAAGACAGAAGAAGAAACGAAAGGGAGAATAGACCTCCTAGACACTCCTCTTGCTGAGTGTGATGGTACATTATGGGTGGATGGTTCATGTTTCAAGCTCCCAAATGGTGACACGACTGCAGCATATGCTGTCACGACTTTGCATACGATTGTTGAAGCTGCACGTATTCCACAGAATTCAGCTCAAGCAGCAGAATTGATTGCACTTACAAGAGCATGTGTGTTGTCGAAAGGAATGAAAGTGACTGTCTACACCGACAGCCAGTATTGCTTTTGGTGTGGCTCACAGTTTGACGATTGTGGAGAGAACATGGGTTCCTGACTTCGCATGGAGCTAAGATTCAGCATGGTCAGTTGGTGAATGAGCTTCTTCAATCACTGACTTTGCCTCTGCAAGTGGGGATTGTGAAATGTAGTGCTCACAAGAAGGTGACCGATGATGTTGGTCGTGGAAATGCATTTGCTGATGAAATAGCGAAAGAAACTGCAAGGAATGTGATGAGACGAATGTATGTTGCAGGCCCTGCAAGATGGGTTGGTGATGTTGGAATGTGTGAAGACACGATAGAGAGTGTGAAGTCTATTCAAGCTGAGGCTACAGAGAAAGAGTGGAGCATGTGGAGAGAAAGTACGGGTAGAATGGATGAGATTGGTTGTTGGATCGAATTGTCAGAGCATCAGAGATGGTTGTTACCCGATGCGTACGTGCTTGCAGTGGTTACAATGGCTCATGGAATGGCTCATATCAGCGTGAAAGGGATTTGCAAGTTGTTGGCTCCAGTATGGCAAAATTCAGGAATTCCCAAGTGTGCAGAGAATGTTGTCAAGAATTGCATGGTGTGTCTGAAACACAATCCTGGTAAGGGAACCCCAACTCCAGCTGGTCATTTTGCGCCTCCTACGTATCCGTTTGAGGTTTTGCAGCTAGATTTCATCCACATGGAGAGGTGCAACAACTTAAAATACGTACTCGTTGTTTGTGCCTTCTCAAGATGGGTAGAAGCCTATCCCCTAAAAGACAATACTGCCTTGTCCACAGCGAAAGCCCTTGTGAAAGAGTTCTTCCCTAGATTCGGAATGCCTAGAATGGTCTGGTCTGATAACGGAAGTGAATTTGTGGGTCGTCTGATGAAGAATGTATGTGAAGGGCTAGGCATTCGGCAGAAGTTCCACGCTGCAAATCAACCCCAATCAGCAGGATTAGTAGAATGTTACAATGGCACGCTTAATTTAAAATTGGTCAAAATTCAAGCGAGCACAGGTCTTAAATGGCCCGACGCTCTACCCTTAGCACTCCTATCCACCAGAATGACTGTGCATTCGCGAGTGAAACTTAGCCCCTATGAGAGAGTCTTTGGCCGTCCGGCCAATATATGGGGAGTGCCTAGACCCACCAAGTTCAGCGAGATCGAACACCCTGTTTTGCTTGATTACCTGTATGAATTGAAGGCTAAATTGCGTGTTTTGCATCAACAGGTTCACAACACCCTGCCTCCGGTCTCTGAAACTCCAGGACACGCCATTGACCCTGGATCCTGGGTGCTGATTAAAAACTTCCAGAGAACGAAGAACGACCAGCCCAGGTGGACCAAACCGCACCTCGTCCTTCTTTCCACAAGATCGGCAGTTCGAGTGGAAGGGAAGAAGCACTGGATCCACGGGGTCCACTGTAAAAGGATCCCTTTACCCCTGCCTTATGACCAGTGGGTCCAGAAGGGTGTCGCTGACTCAGAGACTAGCACCGTGCCAAAGCTCCTGCCTTTCAGTGATGCTCGAGTAAAAGGAACTAACTCTGAACGTGAAAGTGTGAACATTTTGCAACAGACTGTGCCACCATCAAAGCGATTGAGCACTTTGGAGCCTGAACTCCTGTTTCAGGACCAGACAGTACCTGGGAAAGAACGTTATAATTCGAGACCAAGACCTATGGACAAATAAATAAAATTTTCTTTTTTCCCTCCAAGTACTATTTTTGAAAGTGCAGCTCTCCCAACTGAAAACTTGCTTATTTTGGTTTTTCGAACCGCCATCCGCGTTCCGCTGCTAGGGCCGCGATTGCTTAAAGTCTTTGGGGTGCAGCTGACGACGTTAGGTCGGCAGTTCTGGTTGGTCCAAGGGAGTTGCCCTAGACTGACAGAAGCATTTCTTAGCAGAATCAACCTCCCGTCGCGGGCAGCACTTTAGAGAGGATGGAGTTTTCCGAGATGGAGAGACCTGCCAAACCAACAAACTTTAAACACAAAATATGTAAAGTGATGACAAAGAAAAGTTTTTTAATATTGTGCATTTGTATGTTATTCAGTATGATGATATTTTTAATAAGTTATGTTTTATTCTCTTTTCGTGTAATGTTTGCACCCACTGCATTGCCCATACCTCCTCCTACTGTTTCCTCTCATTCTTTCCACCCTCTTCCTGACCATGAATCCAATAGAAGGTTAGAGTTCATTAATAACTCCTTTGTTCAGCTGTTGCACCAACACCAACTAGTAATGAACACAACTAACTGTTGGGTGTGTGGTCTTATGCCTCACACAACGGATAAAAGGTATCCCTTATCTGGTTCTGCCTTTCAGTCATAATGGTTCTGTGTGGGCATACAGAACAATGTTCATATACGCACGTGAAGTCCAACCCCTACGTTCTGTAAAAGACAATCCCAAGAATAGTGCTTTGGTTAAGGGTATAGTCGACATGATTAAGGGAGAAATCTCTTATGAAAATACCCCGGACGATGAGATATTTGCATATATAAATTGGAACGTGACCGGATATGAAGCTACTTTGAGTGAAAAACAGCAAGCTAAGAGATCGTCCCCGATCTGGATTGTACCCCATCAGGGTCACCTGTGTCTGCAAGGTACTGGCAAGAATCCCAGAGCTCAGTTAGGGAAGAGTGTCTGTACAGAAACGTATGTTTTTGGGTCTCAGACTTCCCCTGCGTTTTTGGCAGCTAAGGGTACTTATTTCATCTGCCATGATAGAGCCTATACATGGTTGCCCCCTGACTTTTCGGGCTCATGTTTTGTTTCATTCCTGTTGCCTCCCACCTACACAGCAGCGGCAGACTACCACCGGACAAGGATAGTTAGAGGTGTCTTGAGTAAAGAAGACACTGCAGGTCAAGAATTTGGGGACTTTGCAAAGGGTTTTCTGCCGTTCTGGGGATCCATGGCTAACAGCAGAAACATAAGGCAATTGACAAGGGTAGTTGAGTCCACCGTGATTGAAACTGCTGGTGCCCTTAGTAACTTGACTGCTGAGCTCCAGTCGGATCGTCTTATGACCCTTCAGAACAGGGTCACTTTAGATGTCATACTTGCAGACCGAGGTGGGGTATGTAAATTGATCCAATCGAGTTGCTGTGTTTTCATCCCAGATAACGCTCCAACAGTGTACCAGGCCATCTCCAAACTGCATAAGATTTCCGAATCCATTCATGTGGATAAAGGAGATTGGTCATTAATGGGATGGTTCTGGGAACTGATATCCGGCTGGGGATGGAAGATTCTGATGGTCATTGGGATGCTCTTAGCCATTCTTTTCCTGTTCTATCTGTGCGTGCAGTGTGCTCCTGCACTATGTGGCCTCTGTGCCACATCATGTGTAAGGAAACCTGTATCATGAGACGAGCTAAGTACTAGGATGATGTTACAGCAACATCTCAATGACTTTAGGAATATAGACCTGGACTCAGATTAGCATGAGATTAGGTTAATTTGCCTATGTAAGGGAAAAAGAGGGATTGTAGTACTGAAAATTCTGGACTCGTGCAATAATTCTGCACTCGAGAATAAAACTTCACCGGAACATGACGAATTTGGTATCAAAAGACCGAGAATGGCTAGTACACTATGTACAAGCATTTTCGTCGTATTTGAGTGATGACTTCACCTCGAAGTCGTCATTTACCTCCTGAACCCTTGGCTTCCATTTTGTGTACGACAGCCATTTTGTGTGTTGCCCTTTACATAGGCCTATAATGCAGCTCAATTTAATCCCAAAGGACACGTACACCTTTAATTGACTCCTCTCGGACCTGGGCAGGTTGGAACCATTGCCCCAGGCCGAACCGGTTAGGTCAGTTCCTCTCCCAGTGGCCGAGCAAGATAGCATCAAGGCTCAACAGGCCATAAACCCATTCATCGCGCACACACACCCTGCCGAATCTCGCTCACACCTGTCCCTGCTCTTTTCTCTCACTTGCTTTATGATGGGGAGGTGCCCGGTTTTATTGGGGGGTCCAGCGATATCTGATGAAAATGTTGGCCTTGCCGGGTAATTTATTGTGGGCTGGACAAACTGAACTATGGCCTTGTCATCATGACTCTGCTTTTTCTTTGTAATGGAAACAATTTCTATAGTATAGTAAAATGTTAAGAATATTTGCCTAAAGCACAATATTTCGTATAAAAGAAGAAGCCTGACTTTGTGAATTGCGGCAGTCTCCTGAGAACATACTTCCTGTGTGTTGTACTTCTAGGACGTTTGTTACCTTGGTTGCAGCCAATAAAATCGATCCTTGACTTCACCTAGAAGACTGAGTTTCTGTGGTCTGAATCAGGAAGAACTCGAGGTCTTTGGGTGTACCCTGGCACCGCTGGCTTACCGGATCAGTACCGGTTCTGAAAAACCCAGTACCTCAAGCCTAGGACCCCAACAGCCCTGGTGCAACTCTCTAAATGGGCAGTCTGCCAAATGGGTCCTTGCAGAGGAACCTGCGCTACAGACCCTGAGAACAGAGCGTCACAGGTCTAAAAAATACAGATCCCCTACAAGTAACAACTCAGTAATACTGCCTAAAGGCAGGTACAGACCCGATAAAAAGAGCATTCAAGGGGGCGTGAACTAAGAAAATCCAAACTTGCCTAACGGCAAAGATACCGACCCTTGTCAGGGGTGTGAGGCAGACAATGACTAGGCTCCCGCGGCGAAGCTGCGCTGGGTTTGGACGCAATTCGCGGAATGCTCAGAATCCCAAGCACGCTCGCAGTGTTAGAGACGCCGTCAGGTGCCCTCTGGCAGTAACACACGGATACCGCAAGCCGGCACCAACACACGGCCGCTAGGGAGCTGAAGACTCCAACGGCCAGAGCGGAGAGCCAAGTAGCAGCGGTCCGCTGACAAATAAAAAAAACTTATGGAAACTTCAAAAACAAGAAGGCACAAGAATAGCACTACGGGCGACCCGCGTCAGAATTAAAATGGCGCGCGCGCCGTGAGGTAAACGGCAACCAAGGGAAACCGCCAGCAAATGCTGCGTCCGATCCCCAAATAAAGATGAACATACACCGTCAATAACAGTGCATAAAACACATTCAATAACAGCGCACAGAAGCTCGTGTAGCAAGAGAGGCAAACACACGAAATAAGCAATAAAGGCAATGCACAAGAAAAAAGGTAGACTTATCTTGGCTGCTAGCAGCGAAGAAAGAGGAAGCATGGTCAAGGACGGAGGACTATCAATATCCTGGGGACTGCTGTTTGGTGTATTGGATGAGACATTCTACCTATGAACACTATTGTTGTGATGTTTGTTCCCTTTGGTTCATGGGATCAGTAGTTTTGTTTTGCTTTAAAGTGGCTGCTATGCAATAAATGAAGAAAGGAAAGCACAATCCTCGCCTCTGGTCCTGACATAGAATTTCACAGATTAATGTAGTAGGCAAGGGTTTTGGTATTGTGTCCAACTCGAATAAACTTTGGACATAGAAGATTTGCACTAGGTTAATCCTCGTTAGGCCGTCTTAGAGAATTTTTTAAACAACTGAAATTTTGTATATGTTTGCAATTTTACTGATGGTTGCCTTGTAGTAAAGCTTATGCTCAGTACAGTTGGCATGCTTCTATTGCAGTGATGATCCAATCACAAAAGCTAAAAATGTGATTAGTTTATTGGGAAAAGTTATTTCATATACCATAGGTCTGATCTAACTCTTATGAAAAATTCTGACAGTGGCAGTAGACCCGATTTATTTCTTATGAAATACACCTGTTAAAGCCAATAGTCCATTAAGGATGGGTTGTTATTGCATCCTGTTAAAGCCTCCAGACATATTTTTTACATGAAATCCTACATATTAGTTTTTAGGCAAGACTGGTGGCCAGATTTACCAATTTCTCATGTAGTGCAGCAGCCGCAAACGCTGTGCTGCATGGGATGGAGAGAGCAGGAGAGCACAAGAGGTACCGAAATATGGCACTCTCCTCCCCTCTCCCTAGCGCCAGCGCTGAAATTAGCTGCAGTGCACCACGGAGACACCTTTGCGCCATAGTGCAAGGGTGCTTCCAGGAGTAAAGCATAGAATTTGTACTGGAATGATAGCCTTCCAGTACAAAATACTATGCTTAGACTAATTTTAAACATTTTCCCACTTTGCATGTGTGCTGCACTGTACAGCACACATACAAAGTCAGAAAATCAAGAAGCAATCTCCTTCATGGCGACTGTTTGAAGGGTGCGCTATTTTCGGACGGTAAACCGGTCTACTTTATTTAGTAAATTGGGTTTAGCGCCAGAAACCTTGGGACGTTGCATGGGAACGCCGATGCACCACCTATGGTACTCCCCCTTAGCGCTAAGTAATACAAAGCAGTGCTATGCATTGCTTCGCATTACTTCCACGTTATTTCCAGCGCTTAATAAGTTCAGTGCTGGAATGAAAATCGGACTAATGGATTTTGCGCCTATTTGCATCACTTTTGTGATGCAAATACGGCGTAAAATCTTCGTAAATCTGCCCCATTGTGTTTATTAACATTTGGAGAAATCTTATGGGTACGCAATTTGCACTGTAATAATTGTTTCCAGAATCTCTTCAGTAGGTCTGACAGGCATATCACTGGTATATATACACCGGTATTAAAATTTGTGGTTTTATGTGTTTATTGCCTGATTTGCACATAGTTCTGTCCCACCGTTGCTCTTGTTAACTGCAAAGGTCGGACATAGTCCTGTCGACCTTTGCTTTCGTTTTGCACATAATTAGTGTTATTATGGAAGGACTTTTGAATAGCATTTGTGTTTTTTAAATGAACTTGAGTTGCATGATTTTTTATGATTGTATTTGGATGTATTTATTGCATTGTCAAGTCTATGTATACTTTAATGGTACCAAATAACGTTTTTTACTACTGGAATATATACACACCTCTACAGACATTGACTCTCTTGCCCTGTAAATGACATCTGTCTGAGCACATGTGCGCACCGCCACCTGAAATTTACTGCATTTCAGTGCCAAGTCTGGTGGGCCAGTCCTTTAGTTTTCCATGTTCTAGTTACAGGTCTCTTCATTTCTTTCTCTTTGTATTTTCATGATTAAAGCCCAACACCTCCAAAGACAGTTCTAACTCGCTGCTTGCATGTTGCTCACTCCATCTGCAGTGTACCCCAACTTGTACAGCCACTGCATCTAAAACCACCTGACCACCATTTAAGAATATTGTGCATGAGGTTTCATCGTTTTTAACATTTCAATATGGCCAACATGTTAGTTTTAAACTTGGGAGTCAGATGTTACTATAAAACAATACACTATGTAGAGCACCATTGCAAGACGGCCACCTGCTGCTTTGTTGAATTTTGTTATTGCTAGCATAGGTCTGCCATTTTTAACATATAGCTTGTTTTTTGTTTTTATTCTACAATTTCTTGCCTATGTTGCGGAGTTTGTGCAGGCATTTTATTGTGGTTGTGTAAATGGGTAAACGCAAGAGTGATTCAGTGATGAATAGATCCATGAAGAATTCTGTACCTAAACCCATTTAAGACTAAAGAGGCACTTTCATATATAAGCCAAACCTATTGACATTGCCAATGCTGGTTATCAACCTTCAAGTGGTAGCTAGTCAATTTTCCTAGTTGCATATCTCATCACTCTGTTGCGCACAGAAGCTAGAAAAGTGTGCACACAAACATTCTGTTGCCGCACATGAGGACGAATAATTAGAGGTAACATATGTTGGGTAGATTCAAATTTAAGGGCATCCAAAGTACCAATTGGCTGGGAAGCCAAGCATCCACTGCTACTTATCAGAGTCAAGGACAGATTGCATAAAAGTCTGTCAATGCTTTGAGCCAAGGAGGTAGGCTGCCCTAAATACAAACATTGCATCTCAAATCAAGCAAGACGACCCTAATGCTTGCGGTTGCTCGGCCCATAAAAGATTCAGCTTAACAAGACTCATACTGATGTGTCTAGACATTTTCCCCTTGAAAGAGAAACAGTTTTCCGACACTGAAAACTAAGATATCAAGAGCCTCTGGTGCAAACTACGATCTCCTTACTAGGAGGATGTTCATCAAGCCCCTTACACTGGCTTTTAAAAAACATATATATAGATTATTTCTTTATTGGCATTTAAGGAACCTTCATCCATGAATGTACAGACATCATACATCTGTATGCAATTACTACAAGTAATAGGACAGACCGCATACAATGTTAAACAACATTAAGGTAGGCATATATCCGTTCCGCTACAGCACCTTGCGTTTTACACCTAGGAAAACTATACAAGTACCCAACTACCCGGATCCCACCCCCTCCCAACTTCAGTTTACCAACTTCTTTTCAGCGCCATTCCCCTCTTACAGTGCCCAAGGTCCATTCAGGCCGTGGCTACTGCAGCGTCTAGTGAGGTATAATGCGTCGGGTCCGTCCTGTGGGGGATTGCGTGTAGGGAATGCTATAGCCGGGATTTGCAATCTTTTATATCCGCCAGCATGGTCACCCATGCCCTCAGATCATCCTCAAATTTCTCATCCAGTAGCACGCTCTTCATTCTTATTGCTTCCGCTGCTGCCCATTCACCCAAATCTTTCAAACAAAGCTCAATCTTCGGGGGAGCAGTGCACATCCATGATATAGCGATTCCCCATTTGGCCAATGCGAACCCAAGCATTACACACCTCCTGCTTAGTTTCTTTTGCTTTGGAGCAGGCAAGAGACCCAGCAGTACCTCCTGTATACCTTTGGGCATGGACCATCCCGTTGCCTCCTGTATTTTCCCCTAAAACTGAGGTCCAGCACTGAGCCCGCATCAGGCATGACCAAACCATATGAATAAAATCCGAGGCAGCAGCCCCGCATCTAGGGCAGCTAGATCTGGTCGGAAAGATTCTGCTAAGTGTTTTGGGGGTGGGGTATGCCTGGTGTACAAAGTTATATTGAAACAATTTGAACCGGACATTCGAGTTGGCAGTTTTGACCCCTTCGTGCACTTGGGGCTCCCCCAGTATCTCCTTCCAGCTATCCTGGACCGGAAGGGGTGCACTGGTCCGATCCTCTCACAGCGCTTTGTGCAGGTGTGTGATGAAGCGCCTCCCCTGCGCCATATACAGCATAACCTGTAACACCCTGGTTTCCGCAGGTTCATCAGAGATAGTGTTGTGAATGTATCTAGGACCCTAATTAAATATTCCCGATTCATGCCCTTATGTGGTTATAACAAAACATATCCTTATAAAGGCATAGGAATCATGTCCATATTCAGTCATAGCCAATGCAGTCCAAATACGGCAAGGCTACTCCCATAGACTCCTAGAAAGTACAACGCGTTCTTTAAACAAACCAAGCCTCCAGCAGCCGGGAATTCCCCCTGCTTTTGTTTTGATTTGCACAAGAACTCCTGGAGTCCAGAAAGAACTAAGTTATAAGTGACGTCTTATGTCCAACCTTACGTCAAACCCGGCACCTTCCAGGTATAAATATACCAACGTTGCCTTAAGCAAACACACGGTGGTTTGGAGCAGAGCGGCTATCTACTTGCCCGAAGCCCAGCTGATGCGAGAGCCGAAGGAAGCCGACCCTCCCATTTGACGCACTGAGAGAGACGCTGTCTTTTCTCCTGCCGAGAAATCCAGCTCCGGTGTTTCCAGTCACCCTTGCGGGTTGCTGGGAGATCGAGTCCTGAGAGAGAGATACAAGACCTCCTTCATTCTAAAAACCAAGGTACGGAGCGGATTAGAACCTTAGAGAATTCTTGATTCAGATTCCTGGCAAAAACCTAACTTAACTTAGACTGCAACTTACTTACTCCTTCCCAAGTATTAGGCTTAGGTCAGGTACACCGGGGTAGGCGTATTTTAGAAGCACCAGTGGAGTACGTTTAGTCAATGATTTTATGTATGTATATATTTTAACTATTTTAAAGTATCATATGGTTCAGAAACCATATCAATGCTTTTACGGTATTATTTCATAATACTACTTTTACTGTACGCACTTTACTTCATAAGTATTGCAATTGTGGCAACTCACTTCTCTTGCATGAGAAAGGAGGACTGCTCAATAAATAACAGCTTTTATTGAAAACGCCAGTCTATTTCTCTGCACTCTGGTGAAACCAAGTATGCACGATTGACTGAGTGAAATAACGGTCTATTGTTTTCACACGACTCTGGAGATATACTCCTTGTTCTGGAGGGAGCAAAGTGGTCATGTTTATGCGGTTGTCAGACACTAATCCCGTCTTGTCTAATCAGGAAAGTTAACTCATTCCTGTTCATTCGAGAAAGTTTCTAGTGACCTCTGAGCTAGCTGGCATACCCAATTAAGTCGAACATATTCAGTAGAGACCTAGATGACCTCAGTCCTACGTCTAAACTATTGTTTATGTTATTCCAATGCGCAGAGCCTATTGCGAAAATAGGAACTACACTACATGGCGCCCAACATTTGGTAAGGCGATAATGTAACGCAAGATACTAGAGCAACTCAGTCGTGCTTTTCACACAGACCCCTTTTCCCGTAAAAACTCCAATAGACGTCTGGAGTGGGTAAAAGGTTAATATCCGCCAGAACTTAGTAGGATGAGAATCCTATGTATTAGTTTTTGGTTTAGTCAACGTTGAAGGATACAGTGTTCCAAAATATTGTGCACCTAATCTTGGTTTCCTTGAAACTTGATCTGCAACAAAAAACTGTCAGTAAAATGCCGGAAAGTGATGACGAAAGGGAGAGAGCTAGAATAGCAGCTCAACTTTTAGCGGATGATACAAGTCTCCGAGATGAAGACCCGAATGCTATAATCATTCCGGTAAATGTAAGAAGAACTATAACTCTTAAACTTATAGAAAATGGACTATCATCGAGAGGTGGTACAGTCATATTTGTGGTAGAGGCCCATGAATATCGGCAGACAGAGGTATTCTATTCATGGATACATTTTCCAGCAGCACACGCTGTAACACAAGATTTCCACTATTACAAAATATAGGAACCTCCGGATGAATACGCTCCTTTCGAGGACGTTGAAATTCCTCTAACATACCAAGAGCACCTGCTCTGGTTTAATGGCGCCCTAAAACATCAAAATCACATCACCAGGCTCCGTCCATTAGGTAGACCAGGAGCCACATGGCCGGTTCTAGCCAGCTACACACCACATCCAGACATTGAAAAAATGTCAGACCGGGAACTTTTAGCTCAGCTAAAGCTACTAATTAAAATACATAGACAATTGGTCCAATATGTCATGCGGACTTCAACAGTCCAACCAGCAATAAAAATTCCACAGTACACCCCTCACCAGGGGAACACAAATAAAATCACACCACAGAATATACAATCAGCCATTGGCAAAATACCCACAAAACGGGAACAAATTCCATTCTGGTTAGCTCAAAAAAATAACTCAAATAGAGGCAGTATTTCCGGATACTACACCGCAGGAGAAACACAGAATTCTGACTGTCTTCCAAAGGGGATCGCACCACATCTGGAGGACTGTGACACTTGGGGCACAGTCTTTGCTTCGATATACACAAAAACACATGGTGTTCCGTCCATGGCGGGTATACCAGGCGTACTAAGACAGATTCAAAATGAATACGGTCCAGAACCTGCATTAACTCTAGGTATGAAATTACTGAAAGACTTCAAGCAGGTCTCGGCTATATTATTAGCCAACATAAAAGGAGAAGCAGCATCTGTGGCGATCCGCCAGAAATTGAAAGAAACAGATATAGCAGAACAACCATTTGAACTTGCCAGACTCATAGAAAAATCCTATGAAGAACTAGGTAGAGATAGTTTGGGTGGGAAACCACTAAAACCCCAACTAACTGAAAATCCTGAAAAAACTTTTATTAAAAATAATCTGAACACTTCAAAAAAAGAGTTGGGAGGGTAATAAACAATCCACTCCCAGAGAAAAACAGTTTCAGTCCAGAGGAAGGTCTCCTCAACGGAGAGATAGATCTCCAGAACGAGGATGCAAGTCTCCCCAGAGGGAGCCCTCTGAGAAAAGATACAACCTTAGAGATAGGGATAAATTAAGAAAACCTGACAGATAAAGATATTGATACACGTCCCTCTCGATCTTTTCAGAATTCCTCACAGAAATCAGAAAGAAGGACGGTCAGAACACAAAGACGGGCACGTCAAGTCCAAAGACAAGGAACCTGCTCATCAAAGTAAAAAATTACAATTTACAAAAAAGAAGGTAGCCAGTATTAAAATAAAACATGCCCAGGATTCGGAGGACACAACTGAAAAACGGAGAGTGGGCCCAGACAATGCTAGACAGCGCAGCAGAAGTGACCATAGCTCGCAAGATCCTGATGAATCTCTGGAGACAGTGGACACGAATGAATACATTCAAGTGGAAACTGCAGACACCAGAATTAGCAAACCCCATAAATTATATGAAGTAACATTACGTATAGAGGGGGACAAAACTAGGAAAAGAAAGGGTCTCTTTTGGGATAACCTTTCGAAAGGCTATGATATCCTTCTAGCTGAGAGAGACTGGCCACCAGAGTTTTTCAGGGAGTGCCCACATGGCGAAGAAATGATAATGCCTGCCTTCTCAATTCACATTCCAATTCATAAAAAAATACACATTTGCAAGAAAATGGGCAGTGGCCCAAGCCCCTGCATTATATAAAATCATGTAGGATGGGATGAGGATTCTCCTCACCACAAAATCCAGTTAAAAAAAAATTCAACCAACTGCACAGAGGCAGTATCCTGTTAAGCAAGAAGCTAAAAAGCAAGTCAGGGAGATCTTAGATCAACTTGAATATCAGGAGGTAATTGAAAATATGCACCTCACAAATGAACAATCCTTTGTTTCCTGTCTCCAAGCCAGACGATTCATATAGTCTAGTTTTGGACTACAGACACCTACACTCTTGCTGCAAAACATTTGCAGTACAAACCTCACACAGTGCAGCACTAATGAATAACATGGTGCGCATAAAATATAAAACGACATTAGATATCTCAAATGGTTTCTTTTGTCAAAACATTGCACCTGAAAGCAGGTATTTGACCGCTTTCTCAACAATGGGAGCGCAAAAACAATTCTGTCTACTCCCACAGGGATTCAAGAATAGCCCAGGATTATTCTCAGCCATGGTAACAGAGTTACTACAAATGTATGATGATGAGGCATGATCATATGTCGATGACATCTATCTTACAGACGACCTGGAGACTCACTTAAAAAGAGTGAGCACCATAATACTTGGGTTCGCAGCTGAAGGGTATAAATTCAACTTTAAAAAGTCACGAATTGCCCATCTGACTGTCCTGTTTTTAGGATATGAATTATCAAGTGAAGGCAAAAGCCTAGCAGACAACTTCTTAGAGAAGTGTGCAGTACTCCAAGCACCAAAAACGCTGAAGACTTCACAATCAATACTAGGTTTCCTGAATTTCGGAAGAACGTACATTCTAAATTATGCAGAGGGTTAAACCTCTATGAATTAATAAAGCCTGATTTCAAACCAATTAATTGGACTCAGAAACACAGAAATTTTAAGATTACAAACAGACATGTTAACTAAAACAAAACTGCAAACACGCCCAAACGAACGCAACCTTGTAATCCGAGTCATCCCAGGAAGATGCGGATTCACGTACCTGACCTCTAATGAGGGAGAAACGGTACCAATAGCTTATAAATCACACTTGTACACACAAGCTGAAATTAAATTCAGTTCTACAGACAAAATTCTAACAGCGGTTCAAACTGCTGTAGCAAAAGAAAGAGCCCTAGCCCAAGGCAAGAGTATATCTGTTTTAACAGCAGTAGCAGCCCTTGAGGCAGTAACAAGACCACGCATTCCAAATGCTGTGGCATTAGATCCGAAATGGATACAATGGGAACATTATCTTGCTGCAGAAGACGTGAAACACGCATTTGATCCGAAAATGAAAAAACTAGAAGATCTAGAATACAAACATGAATATACTCTGCCAATCGAAATTCTGCCTCTAGAACAGTACACCTGTGTAATCTACACGGACAGATTTGCACAACACTACGTTGTGGATAAAAAAAATCCTACAATGCAGCGTGCGCGAATGTTAAGGGCCGCTAGCGCTTAGGTAAATTCAGACCGATAATCACCAAAACTGAATCACTCAGAAACTCTACAGCTCAGAGAGCTGAAATAAGATCTTTAAAGATGGCTCTTGAAAATGCCGATCGCGAATTCCCCACACGAATAGTGTGCGATTCGCATTATTGCGTCCAGTCTTACAATAATGACATGCAGACATGGTTCAAAAACGGTTACAAAGATTAGACTGGTGCCACAATAAAGCATAAAAAACTTTGGGAACAGGTAGTTCTTTTGCAAAAAGAACTACAAAAGACTCACATGATACATACACTGAGTCATCAACGTGATGGCGTTCACGTTGTGGGGAATTCATTGGCTAACAGAGCCACAGCGGCAGCTGTTCAATCGGCTTCCGTAGCTACAAAAAAGCGTACTAAAAAACAAATACTGTGAGACGCTACTAGCAATAAAAGCCTCAATGAAAGGCAACTATGCGGCGTTACCGCTAAATTATTCACTCGGAAATAAATACATAATTGATGCGAACTCCGTTCCTTTTGCTCAAATCCCTGGAGTGGGGGATAGAGTAATTCCAAACACGAACCGGAGGGCTTACTTGATTCAAGAAGCACACATGGGAAAGGGTCTGAGGCACCAAGAGATCTTGAAATCTGTAATAGAATTACAATCCCAATACTGGTGGCCGGGGATGAACGTGCAAATTTACAATTTTGCAACTAGTTGTCAGAACTGCATAGAGATTGCAGTGGTGAACTGGACGAGGCACCAGCCCAGATACCTTTATTAGAAAGCATTAGGCTATCCATACGCAAAAATCCAGTAGGAATAAGGCGATCCCATAATTATTAAGACAGGATTCGTTTAGATGTGGGCCCCAGTGCTCGGCTGACGCCAGAACTGTTATAAAAGATTTGAGAGTCTTTATCGGCACATACGCAATTGGCATGCTACATTCGGACCAGGGTCCTGCGTTTAGCTCTCGAACTTACAAGGAGGCCATGGCCAGCATGGGCATTGCGGTCCTTTTCCCCCTTCCATCCTGAGGGTAATGCGGTAGTGGAAAGAAAAAAACGTGACAAAGCAGTCTATAACGGCGAGGGTATTAGGTTCGGGTGATGGGTGGGTCAAACATCTAACAAGTGTCCCAACGTAGTCCTAACAATCTGCCAAGAAATTCTCTAAGAGGTATCACTCCATACGAACTATTGTTCGGTACAAGAATGAAAATCCAGGACTTAGATTGTCAGACTTCAGTGGTAAAAGAAAAAGCCTTTGATATCAAAGATCGTTTGGCTGTTTTACAGGACTTAAATGAAACAAGAAGAAGTCTAAGTAACAAAGTTAAAGCCAACAACCACTGAAGAGAAACCACCTGTCCCAGCAAGACCTGTCTGGATTCCAAAGATTGGGGATCTAGTCAGAGAAAAGATTGCGGTGAAGAAGGAATTGGGGCCTTCTTACAGAAAAGCAGTACCAGTCTTAGCTGTCAGCGGAACAAGATCAGTAGTACTACTGCCCCTTGCTGGTAAAAAGGAGAACAGAGTTGTATCCATCGACCTGGTAAAACCACAATCATGTGGCCAATAATAAGTAGTAGGCCCAGTGGACTCCCAAAAAATAGCAGAAGACCAAATCTTGCTACAATCCAAGAGGTTCAAACTGAGAGACTAATCACTTTTGATAAACCTGCAGTGAACATAAAAAGGACTATGCAACAAAGCCATGGAACTTGTGCCTCTTGAAACCCAAATTGCGACAGTTCGTCAAGAAACACCAGTCTACAATGATGTGACATCGGACTATACTAATGTACCAAAGAAAGATTCAAAGACTAAAGAGAATCCGGAAGCAATTCCAACAATTGACAGAACTGGCTACTTCATCAATTTCGATGACTTTTCTGATGATCCAAGTGCACATGAAGAAACGCCAGCAACAAAAACTTTCAAAGAAAAAATGACTGAACTCTATCAACTCAAAGAAACATATCTGATTTCACCATGGATCGAATTATGGATTGTGTTAGGTGTACTTTTCCTCCTGCTTTGGATGATCATGATTTTATATTTGGGTAGATTTATTGATGGAAAATATAGTACAATGGACACAGCAAGTCAGAACATCAACTTGGTCCTAAAGCCTCACAGATCCTCTGACATCGAAAAAAGAGAACTGTCATCAGTGAACATCACAGCCAATCCAATACCCGGTGGGGTAGCATGGGACAAAACAGATTATGAAATCTATGGCCCGATTGAGCTCTTGAAATATCCACATCAATTCAAGGTTTCCTTAAGTGACTTTGTGACACCAAGTACTTTCTCTGATGATTGGGACTTTGAAAATATTAATAATATGATGTCAGATTTAGTAATGTCAGCAAAATTCACAGAACATGAATATTTGCAGGGTTCATCAAACTATGAAGAAATGTACTGTTATAATCATTTTGGTCATTACTATTTGCATAAATCTGCTCAACCTGGAAATGGTTTTACTTATAACCAATGGGAACATTGTCCAACACCGCCAAAAGGCAGCTCGAAAACATTTTATGAGAAATTCCGATATTTCTCAGGGTTTAACACAACTGATCCAGAAAAGTTTTATTTTAAAATGTTAAATAAGACAGGAATGAAAACAATGTTGACAAATACTAAATTGATTTATTCTGAAAAAATGTATGATAAAATGTCTACATTTGGTTTTGAATTTTGGAATAACATTGAAACAAAAACCATCTGGGGTACAAAAGACTGGCAGGTACAAGGTCTAGAAGCATTATTTAGAGCCTGCATGATCCCAGAAGAAAACAAGTTACTTACCTGTAACTTTGGTTCCCCAGTATTGGTAACTTTCATAGATTCCCATGCTTTTTATCATTCCCAGTTGTCGGAATGGGAGCCTCGGTAAATAAAAAATATCATAACCATAGGCACAAAAGAGAAACCAGGCCTAGGCCTCATCTCATTTTGTAGCATATCAACCTCTTTGTGTAAAAGAGCCCAAACTTTTCGCAACAACCAATCAGAATAGCCTCACCACATAGAACCTTCCTGAGAGAGCCTCAGATTTTCGTAGCCATTGTGCAACAGCCACAATCTCTGTAAAAACAGGCGGAGCTTTCCCAGGGGAGGTGGGTGGGCGCATTGGAATCCATGAAAGTTACCAATACTGGGGAACCAAAGTTACAGGTAAGTTAACTTGTTTTCTTACCCCAGTATTGGAACTTTCATAGATTCCCATGCTTTGTATCAGAGTAGTTAGCAGTAAGCCATAAAAGCACATTTTGTTACCTGCATCACATGACATGACAATATAAGTACCCACATAGGAACAAATCATAAAATGTGCCATACAGGAAGGAGGGATGTTAGGGAAAGCTCACCTCTCATTGAAAAAGATTTCTGAGGACTGCCTGTCCAACAGCAGCGTCATCCTTCACCGTAGACTCTAAGCAATAGTGCTTCGTGAAGGTATGTGTACTGCTCCACGTCGCTGCTCTGCAGATGTCTTTGATAGGAACCCCTGCAAACAAAGCCACTGAAGATGCTATCGATCTTGTGGAGTGTGCACGGACTCTTGATGCAAGTGGATTGCCCGCTGCTTGATGGCAGAATCGAACGGCGCTGGAAATCCAGCGGGAAATGCTGCACTTGGTTAGCGGAAATCCCTTCCGCAGAGCACTGTAAGATACGAACAGTTGTGAAGTTTTTCTAAAAGATTTTGTGCGCTCCAAATAGAACTTTAAACATCTTTGAACGTCCAATGAATGCAAGGATCTTTCTGCTGGAGTCGTAGGTCGCGGAAAGAATGACTTCAAGATCAAAGGTTCGTTCAGATGAAATTCAGATGGAACCTTAGGGGTGAATTTTGGATTAGTCCAAAGGATGAGAACATCCCGCTTGAACTGGAGAAAAGGTTCCACTAGGGACAGAGCCTGCAGCTCACCAAATCTCCTGGCAGATGTCAGAGCCAAAAGAAGAGCTAGTTTCCATGAAAGGTATTGAAGGTCCGCCTTGTGGATGGGCTCAAACGGAGCTTTCATTAGCTGAGCCAACACCAAATTAAGTTGCCAAATTGGAGGTGGAGGACGGACTGGGGGGTACATCCGAAACAGGCCTTTCATAAATTGCTGGACTATTCTAGTTGACCAAAGAGAAGGACCGGTAGACGTCCGTATGAACCTTGAGATGGCTGCTAGATGCACTTTCACAGAAGAATGTGCTAGTCCAGATTTAGCCAGTAACAGGATGTATGGTAAAATTTGATGAGGAGCTGAAGTGTACGGATGGAGACGTTGCTTCTGACACCATAGGCAGAACCTCTTCCACTTTGCCTTATACGTCTTGTTAGTACTTGGTGCTCGAGCCGGAGACAACACCTCCCTACACTCTTTGGGGAGATTCAGATGTCGGAACTCCCTGTATTCAGGAGCCACGCTGTTAAGTGAAGCGAGCCCGGATCCGGATGGAGCACTTGACCCTGAGACCTCGACAACAGGGACGGAATCAGTTGAAGGGGAATTGGATGAGCCTGGGAGAGTAATAGGAGTTCCGTGTACCAGAACTGCCGGGGCCACGCTGGTGCAATCAAGATCATTTTGCACGGCTCCGCTTTGGCCTTCCTGAGTATCCTCGGAATGAGGGGTATCGGTGGAAAAGCGTAACAGAATGCGACGTACCAGGCAATCAAAAGCGCGTTCCCCAAGGATCCCGGATGGTGATCCCTGCTTGCATAGAACCGGCATTTGGTGTTCTCCGGAGTCGCAAACAGGTCTATGGTCGGGGTCCCCCAGACTGAAAACACCTCTTCCAGAATGGCCTGATCCAACTCCCATTCGTGAGTGGTCGATTTCTGGCGACTCAGGGCATCCGCAGAGATGTTGAGCAAACCCGCCAGATGTTCTGCAGTCAAAGCAATCTTGTGAAGGATTTCCCAATCCCAAAGTAATTGAGCTTCCTTGGACAGAGTTTGAGATCTTGTTCCCCCCGGCATGTTGATATAGTGCATGGCCGCCGTGTTGTCCGTGCGGACCAGCACTGATTGATTCCGTATTCGCGGCAGAAAAGCCTGTAGAGCTAATCGGATGGCTTTGAGCTCCAACAGGTTGATGTGGCACTGGCGTTGACTTGGATCCCAGTGTCCACTGACTTGTAATTCTTGGAGGACAGCTCCCCAGCCTTCTAACGAAGCGTCTGTGGTGATAACCATGGGAGACTGAGGAAGCATGAAAGACAAGCCCTTGGCTATGTTGCTCCTTACGACCCACCAGTCGCATGCCTCGCTCATTTCTGGTGTTCTTGAAACCTTGTAGTCGAAAGAGCCCTCTGCTTGGTACCATTGTCGGTCGAGCTGCTCCTTCAGAGGTCGCATTCGCAGCCTGCAATGCGTAATCAATGGTATGCAGGATGATATGGACCCTAGAAGGGACTTGTAGAGTCGGACCGACAGACTTCTTCTTGAGCAATTGGCGAGCCGAGAGCATCAATTTGTTTTGACGATCGACTGAAGGGTAAGCCTTGCAACGGTTCGTGTCCAGAATGGCCCCCAGAAACTTTGCTGACCTGGACGGTTGGAGAACTGATTTGTTCTTGTTGAGCTGAAGGCCCAGGACATTGAACACTCGACTGCAGGTGGTAATAGCCTCGGACGCTTCCTGGAAAGTTGGAGCTTTGACTAGCCAGTCGTCCAGGTAGGGAAAAACCTCCAGAGATTGTTTCCTGAGGAAAGCAGCCACTGGGGCCAACACCTTCGTAAATATCCTCGGAGCAGACCTTAGGCCAAAAGGAAGTACTTTGAATTGGAAATGGCTCTTGCCTACTGTGAAGCGCAAGTATTGCCTGTGAGCTGGGTGGATCGGCACATGGAAGTAGGCATCCTCTAAATCCAGGGTCACCATGTAATCGCCTGGATTTAAAAAAAAAAAAAGAATATCTTGAAGAGTGACCATCCTGAACGATAGTTTGATGAGATAGGCGTTGAACTCCCGTAGATCTAATATGGGGCGCCAAGTTTCCGTCGTTTTTAGAACCAGGAAGAACCTGGAATAAAACCCTTTCCCCCTCTGCGAGAGAGGTACAGGTTCTATTGCCCCCTTGATGAAAAGCTGGTGGGCTTCGAGTCCTAACAGTCCCAGATGTTTTGATTGACAGGCGCCTGGAGCTCTGGATGAAGGTAGATGTTGAAACTCTAACGTATGGCCACTCGATGATATTTAAGACCCACTGGTCTGATGTTATAAGTTTCCAGCTGTCGAGACAAAGATATCCTGCCCCCCACTGATTTCATCGGAGGAGGGGGAACAGTAGAAAGAGCCGCGAGGCCGCTAGAAAAGATAGTTCTTCCCTTTGGTGTGCGTATTGTCACCTACGCCGAAGATACCCAACTGGTGGTCTCTCTGGTCCACTCTGATGGGTCGTCTAACACCTTAGGCCCCTGTCTAGAAGCAGTCGCTAAGTGGATGCAATCTTCGTGTCTTAGACTTAACGGGGAGAAGACGGAGATTATGCTGCTGGGCAACCCTTCCCCGTCCGCCCTTACATCCATCTGGCCCACATGTCTCGGCCTTCCCCCCGCCCTCCCAAACCTCAAATAAAGAGCCTCGGAATCTGGCTTGATAAAGCGCTTGACTTTTCGGTCCAAGCCACAAAAACAGCTTCTACATGTATGGGGCTAATGAAAATGCTTCGTAAAGCGTTTCCTTTACTTCCATTCCAGACGAGGAGGGTCATGGTTCAGGCCCTGATACTCTCCCGCCTAGAACTCCTCATCAAACAACATAGTTGGGGTAAGGACGTCACTCTTCTAGGAGAAGTCATCTCTGGCATTATTTGCTGCTTGCGCATGGAAATATGCATCTTTTGAATCGTTGACGACCTCGTCGACTGAGTCGTCGTCGAAGGAACCGTCGACGGAGAAGTGGTCTTCGTCGACGGGGGAAAAACAGTCGACGGTGTAGTCGACGAACTCGTCGTCATCACCATTGCAGTCGCCGTAGTCTTCGTCGAAGCCGCCGTCGACACTACTCTCGTCATCATGATCGTCGACGTCGAGAATACAGCTACAGTCGACTAGCACGAAGGCACCTTAAACGTCGACGATTGTCCCAATGGAGTCAACGTCGACAGAGCTACCGTCGACGGTCCCGTCGACGGAGCCACCATAGAAATCAAGGCTTTTTGTGAAGACGTCATCGACGTACCTGCCGATTTTGTCGACGGACGCTGCTTTTTATCAGGTTTCCCATCCTGCGAGTCAGCAGCCAGTTTCTTGCTCTCCTTCACTTTTAAAATTGGCTGTGAAGGAACAGAAACATCCTTTTTCATCTTTCTGGCTGTGTCGACCGCAGCAGCCTGCCCCAGCCTCTCCTTTTCACCTCGGTGATCAGATTTAATGGAACTAGCCCTCTCAGACCTATCGGAGATCTTTTGTTGGGCTTTGACAGGGATTTCTGAAGAAGTATAGGGAGGTGACCTACCCCTCTTTCTGGACCTCCTGGAAGATGAAGCAGATGAAGAGTCCTCCTCGTCCGAAGACAGAACTTCCATCCGTGACTTCATTTTCTGTAGCCAAGTTAGTAATCGGCCCTCCCGGTCTCTCAATGTCTTTGTAGAAAAGGTCCTACAGATTTTACAATCTGTGGCCTTGTGGTCTGGATACAAGCAATAGATACAGTCTTCCTGCTTGTCCTCCACAAAAAGTCTCTTTTTTGCACAGGTAGCACAGGCCCTGAACAAAGCCTTCTTTTCCTGGTCTAACATAATAATTTCCTGAAGTAAATTTGAAGAAGAATTGAAGTGGAAGAAAGAAAACTGAGCAGAGCTCAGTGGAGACTCCCTAGCACAACGTGCGGTAGAAAAATGTGAGGCTCTGAGGCTCTCTCAGGAAGGTTCTATGTGGTGAGGCTATTCTGATTGGTTGTTGCGAAAAGTTTGGGCTCTTTTACACAAAGAGGTTGATATGCTACAAAATGGAGATGAGGCCTAGGCCTGGTTTCTCTTTTGTGCCTATGGCTAGGATATATTTTATTTACCGAGGCTCCCATTCCGACGACGGGGAATGATACAAAGCATGGGAATCTATGATAGTTCCAATACTGGGGTAACAGATAATATTCCTGAATGACACCATTCAACAAACAACCTGTCTTGGCTTAGCCAAGATAAAAGACTTGAACAAACCGTCTATTCCAAAGCCCATACCTGATAGTAATAGCACTACAGATGTGGAGATAGACGTATCCCATATTTTACACCAAAACAGAACAAATCCTGATTGGAAAAAATGGTTGATCTGGCCCACAGACACAAATAACTGTCAAGATAGGTTCCTGAACAAAATACAGGGGTTAAAGCAGAACAGGCCAGACCCAAGATCTTCCCAGAGACAACATCCAGGGATAGTTACAACATACAGTGTAGGGAAACTATGCCTCGAATGGCTACAGAAATCCACACTGGCTGAAATTAAGCAACACTTGACTTTACCTAAAGAAGGTGCTGACTTGCGAGATTTCATAATGGGACCTCGCAAACAGCGTCAAAAACATTTCATATACGCCAGTATATACGCTGCTTACAACTAAGCTTGGAAAGTGACGCAAATTGAAACTGCTGAAAAAATACGAGAAATTGATCGTATAAATTTGGAAAAAACACTTTCTGTAGTGGACAATGGGTTAACGACTCTGTCCTCCAGAATTTATTCACTTGACAGCATTGTATCATCTGCTATTGATATAATAGAGCAGGACTTGCTAATGTTACAACATGGTCAGTCCCAATTGCATTCTATTGTACAGCCACAGGGTCAGTCTGATTTGCATATAGCCATGTCTGAACTGGGGTGGCAGAGTGGGCTAAAGAACGGTGATGGATTAAACCCAGATCTTTTGACTGGGTGTGAGTGTTGTTTGATTCGGATGCTCCGTCCATCACCACCCCCTTTTGTACCGCTTTTGGCCGCCATAAGTGTGGCAGGGTATGCTCAGACGTGAGTCCCTTGCTCACTTTGCCACTGGATTCAAGCAAGCCGGGCTGAAGACGGCTGGAATGCCAGAAACCGGTCCCCGGAAGCTTATTTCCGGTCCAGGGAAGACATGGCTTGGCAGTTCGGGCTGGACTGTTCCCATGAGGCACAGGGTCAGACTGATTTGCATGTCTGAACTGGGGTGGCAGAGTGGGCTAAAGAACGGTGATGGATTAAACCCAGATCTTTTGACTGGGTGTGAGTGTTTGATTGGTTCAGATGCTCCGTCCATCACCACCCCCTTTTGTACCGCTATTGTACAGCTAGGCTGGACGTTACAAAATCTGCGTTCAGGCTACGTGCCATGGCGTCTAAATCAACACAACGTCATTATTTTCTATTTTTAACCTTACTGATAAACAAATCAGTTTGGCACAAAAAGGAGCAGACAATACGATTCTGAGCATTGAAAAACTTGAGAGATTACCATTGACAATGTCAGAGAGACCCGTCATTGAATGGATAATACATGGAACAATTACAATTCCGATAACAACTTTTCAGTATTGCCAAAAGTATATACCAGCACGCCTGTATGAAAGGTTGGGTAAAGGATACATCAAATCAACCTGGAATTTACCTTATACACACAAATGTTATAGAGAAGGAAAAAATAAAAAAAATGTATTTCTTAGTGGTAACAATTGTAAAAAATCACTAAGCGGTACACTTCTGTGTCAAGGTATTAACTTGCATGGAGCCTGCGAAGGTTCATCAAATAACCTTTCATGTCACCTGCATGGCACTCCTGCAACACAGATAGAGCCTTTTTCAGACAGCTTTCCAACGGCAGCTACGTTCTAATAAGTGACCACAGGCTTTTCCTGGCACCATGCCACAACAGCTATCTAGTAACCGTTACTTCCAGGGTCATTTGCTGTATGCAAGTATTGTATCCAAACAGCAATCCAGACATGGAGGCGGCAATATGGCCTTCTTTGAATATCTCTTCTATTCGAATTGATACTTTAAGCAGAATGAAGTCTATTCTTTTACAGACAACTGTGCCTTTAACCTCATCCAAAGAGACGTATGAGCTGCCAGTTGCAAGGACAGCGGCAGAGATACATACCCTATTATCGACAAATTGCCCCGTGCATTTCGTAGAAATGTTAGGTCAAATCTTAAATATGTCTGATACCAGTGGCATCGCACATGTATTTAAGACTATTTTTTCGGGACTGTTAGCACCCTTTGAAACCGTTCTGGGCATTTTCCCGAATTTTGTGCATTCTTTATTCGGCGGCCTGCCTCTTCTTTTGGGACTCTTAGCAGGAATTTTATTTTTGATCCTTCTGCTCCGATATGGCAAGCCAAGCCACAGACAAAACTCCAGCTACGATGGAAGAAACGATCCTAGCAATACGCTACCGAGACCGAATCACTAGAGTCCTCGGATTAGCCCGGCTAAGAGATCTGAATACAACTTGGTTTCTTTGGAATTGGAAGCGGATTTATAGAGCGCATAGCTACCCTTGGGCATCCCAGCGCTAAGAGGACCTAGTTTATTCCAAAAGGGGTCAGTACAGGAGGGAAGTATTTAAGGAAAGAGCCAAGTTTTTAATTTTTTACGGAAGGATAGTAGGTTATGATCATTCCTCATGACTAGAGGGAGGGAGTTCCAGAGCTTTGGGGCGTTGTAGGCGAACCTGCGGCCGCCAGATCTTGCCTTTTTTATTCTAGGGACGGAGGCCAGGGCAAGTGAATCCGATGTAAGGTGTTTGTTAGATTGGTGAGGTTTAATCAGGGATCTGAGTATTGGGGGGCCTTTGTCATGCAGGATTTTGTGCGCTGTGCAGAGCGTCTTGAAAGTGATGCGCTCCTTCACTGGGAGCCAGTGTAGGCTTTTGAGGGCAGGTTTAGCCGAGCCCCTTGGTTTGGTTCCCATGAGGACTCTAGCTGCGGCATTTTGGGCCACCTGAAGTTTTTGAATGACTGATGCAGGGGCTCCCAGGTACAAGATGTTACCATAATCTAGTCTTGAGTTGACCAGTCCCTGCATCAGTAGCTTTCTGGAATAGAAAGGGATCAGGTGGAGGATCTTACGGGCCGTCCGGATTAGGCCGAAGCAGGTCCCGGATGTTTTCCTGGCTTGGGTTTTGAAGTTAAGGTCCTGGTCGAGCCAGATACCTAGACTTTTAACCTCGGTTTTAGGAGTGGGGTAGATACCCATACATGGGTTCTTTCATCCCTACCAATCTGGCAAGATTGCATCTTACCTGTGCTTCGATGTCTGCTATGCGGAGAAGAATGTGTGTTGGACGTCTGTCTTACAATACCATCAGCAGTACCAATGGATATCGATACTTTGCTTGGCTTGGTACCGGCTCACGCATCGTGTTGTCCCCAGCGGCTACCTATTCTGATGACGGCATTCGTTGAGACTTCACCATTACGATTAGGTGGCGGTGAAGTACGAGATGAAAGCAGCACCACACAGGTACAACCTTCTGTGTGCATTGCTGATCCCGACATCGATGATGGCAAGGATTCTCACATATGCACTATTGCAGCTTTTTCGAACTTGGTCGAACTTTCACCTACTGTTGTAGACCAATTTTTTGCAAGCCTGTCTGATATGATGTTCTCTCCTAACGAGAATAACTTTTAAAACAACGAGCACACAGCGTTCCCTGAACCCTGAATTCGGCCTTCAGTTTTTGATAAACAACACTACTGAAAACAATTGGAACTATTTTTTCCCCTGAAAGCAAAATTATTTTTTCCTCTTCCAAAATATTTACTTTTTTTTTGGCACATGGTACTCTGCTTAAAGTAGAAATATTCTTAGAGAACAGAACTTCTATTTTTAGAGACAATATTTTACCTCAGCCTCTAGCACATGTACAGTATTTTATAAATATGTGATGAAATGGTCTCGACCTTCTTTTCTGTATTAAGAGCCATTTCATAAATGTAATTTTCGCAATTCATTCAGCCGATATTTATATATGCATTATATATAAATAATCTGAATGATACCACTGCTTGAAAAAAGTACAGTATAAATACTCATTTTTGTGTATATACCATACACCATTTCGAATGCAATTTATGTATTTTGGGGTGGGTTGGAAAACATACATGCATCGTTATATGTTTAGTATTGCTTAGTATTTTAGTAATGGACATTATACGTGGAGTGGGTGTTGTGAATGTATCTAGGACCCTAATTAAATATTCCCGATTCATGCCCTTATGTGCTTATAACAAAACATATCCTTATAAAGGCATAAGAATCATGTCCATATTTAGTCATAGCCAATGCAGTCCAAATACGGCAAGGCTACTCCCATAGACTCCTAGAAAGTACAACGCGTTCTTTAAACAAGCCAAGCCTCCAGCAGCCCGGGAATTCCCCCTGCTTTTGTTTTGATTTGCACAAGAACTCCTGGAGTCCAGAAAGAACTGTAAGTTCTCAGTGACGTCTTATGTCCAACCTTACGTTAAACCCGGCACCTTCCAGGTATAAATATACCAACGTTGCCTTACGAAAACACACGGTTTGGAGCAGAGCGGCTATGTACTTGCCCGAAGCCCAGCTGATGCGAGAGCCGAAGGAAGCCGACCCTCCCATTTGACGCACTGAGAGAGACGCTGTCTTTTCTCCTGCTGAGAAATCCAGCTCCGGTGTTTCCAGTCACCCTTGCGGGTTGCTGGGAGATCGAGTCCTGAGAGAGAGATACAAGACCTCCTTCATTCTAAAAACCAAGGTACGGAGCGGATTAGAACCTTAGAGAATTCTTGATTCAGATTCCTGGCAAAAACCTAACTTAACTTAGACTGCAACTTACTTCCTCCTTCCCAAGTATTAGGCTTAGGTAGGTACACCGGGGTAGGCGTATTTTAGAAGCACCAGTTGAGTAAGTTTAGTCCATGATTTTATGTATGTATATATTTTATCCGATATAAAGTTTCATATGGCTCAGAAACGATATCAATGCTTTTACAGTATTATTTCATAATACTACTTTTACTGTACGCACTTTACTTCATGATAAGTATTGCAATTGTGGCAATTCACTTCTCTTGCATGAGAAAGAGGACTGCTCAATAAATAACACCTTTTATTGAAAACGCCAGTCTCTCTATTTCTCTGCCCTCTGGTGAAACCAAGTATGCACGATTGACTGAGTGAAATAACTGTCTATTGTTTTCACACGACTCTGGAGATATACTCCTTGTTCTGGAGGGAGCAAAGTTGTCATGTTTATGCGGTTGTCAGAAACTAATCCCTTCTTGCCTAATCAGGAAAGTTAACTCATTCCTGTTCATTTGAGAAAGTTTCTAGTGACCTCGGAGCTAGCTGGCATACCTAATTAAGTCTAACATATTCAGTAGAGACCTAGATGACCTCAGTCCTACGTCTAAACTATTGTTTATGTTATTCCAATGCGCAGAGCCTATTGGGAATATAGGAACTACACTACAATGTAAGTCCATATCTCTCTTGCTACTTGGTGAATCTTCCCATATTGAAGAAATTGACCTGTCCCAAACTCGAACAATGATTCAGCTTCCTCCCTAGATACGAGTTGGTTGTTGTGGAACAAATCCCCCCATTGTCAAACACCCGCCCTCTTTCCATCATCGGATCATTATTGAGGCCTCTATTTTAGCGAATGGTTGTACCACACAGAGGAGCATATCTGGAGCGCAAGGGGCATGTCGCACCACTTTAAAAACTCACTCCCAAACCCGTGCCACATGCCGGATTATGTATGGGATGGTCTGTGGGGGACCCACCCCTAACATTAATAGTGCTGCCAATTAATGTCCTCCATATGTCCCCGCTTTTAATCTTTTCTCCCAGTTGTCGTTGTAGTCAAGCCAATGAATTGCATGCTGGAGCTGTTCAACTGCTGTGTTTGTATGCCTTCCACAGAGAGCAGTTCCTGAAATTGTTTCGCTTTTCAATGAAATAATAAATTTAAATGGTACAGTGCGAATGTTTATTCCAATATGCACCTCAAAGACTCTGGGGTGTGATTAGTTTGAAACCACTGAATACTGGTTTATTGAGCAATTTTACAGATTTTTATTCTTAGCTTGGAACCCCAAAGCCATCCAACTGGCGTGGCATAAAAGGTATACTTGAGTTGAAAACACCCTTATCTCTCGCTCCGAGAAATAAAAAAAATGGCTTTAAAGTGCTTACCTAAAAAAAAATTTGCTGGATTAAAAGAAATTTTAGTGATGTTATTTAACATGTTACGAGTGATGAATATGCAAGGTCATAAGCAGTGTATGAGGGAGGCTCAAGATATAGCTTGTTGACTAAACTAAACAAATCTGTTTTTTTGACTTTTAAACATTAGTTCTGGTCTCATTCCATTACCTAACCATAAAGTTTCTTTATCTTGTGTTTTTCAGTGATAGAGTGCGGAGAAGAGAAGAGGAGAAGGTACAGAGAAGATATGAGAGATCCATACACATACTACATACCTACATTTCCTAATGGCGGCCACAAGCAGGTAGTTAGGATCAAGTTTCCATACGAATAGCAATTATGTTTTGCTACTAACTTTGGCACGGTCTTGAATCTTCACGAAATTCTCAAAACTAGTTTGCCAGTCACTTCAGCTGCTGTCTGGAAAGTTCTCAGGTGATTATTCAAAACACACTTTCCCCATGCAATTTCCTATAGGGTTTTAGACACAACTATAGCCCAAATTTCTGAACGGAATTACACCAAATCTGGCAGAAAGCTAGATATTGGTCCAGAAAGTCTTTTGTAATTTAGTGTACATCTGTTCAGAAGTTTTAAAGTTATTTAAAAAAAAAAAGTTTATGATATCTAGAGATGCGGATCCACATGCCAACAGCAATGCCATGATTCGGTGCCACTACTTCAACCAGGAAGTGATAACAGCCATCTTGGGACACAGAAAAAACAAATAGCATGATCCTCTAGGCATGGTGGTAGGGTCCCACAGGCACCCAGTCTGGGCCCAAAAACTGTTCTTTTTTTTGCCGCAAGTTTAAAGGATCCGCGGGTAAACAAATTAGGAGAGAGAAAAAAAAAGTGTGATCGCCCGTGTTTTTTATTTTTAACCCCCATAGGTCGGCCAGTTCTTGGGTGTGGGGACAACATTAATATATATTAATGATGTAGATTGGATTAGAGCAATGCCAGCTCCCACTAGAGGCGGGGAGCAATCTGAGACCACAGGACCTTGGGGCCAGTGGCGGCTGCATCATTTGGGCAGAAAATCGTCCCACACCTCACAATTGCCCCCCTGCTGTGGGCACAGCAAAAGTGAAAAATAAAATGGTAATAAAGTGACTTAATTACCATTTGATTTTTTTGCTCTGTCAGCGCAGAGTCATGTAAGGGCAGTGCAGGGTGGGGCAATTGCTGCAGTGCAGAATTTGAGCAGGGACGAGGGGCGCCTGGCTACACCAGTTTAAACCGTGCATGTCACTTTGGCCGGCTGTCTTGCGATGGCCTGCCTGACATGCGCAGTTTAAGCTTCTGCAACCCAATCGGCGTGAAACAGGCAAGTGGATAGACAGCACAGGCCCTATTGCCAGTATGATCCCCGAGCCTACCCACTCCAAAAAGATCCTGATGCTGCTTTAATGCCGGTTAAAAGCATGAGAGACGAATTATTTAGTAGAGTTGGCTCTGGTTAAGTAATCCAGAACATGCTGGCGCCACCAGTACGAAACCAAGGGTTGACCTTGGAGGATACTGTAGGCAGGGCATCACTGCATCATGCGGAGGAAGAGCACCCGAGCGAAGACCGGCATGACCTCTGAGCCAGAGAATAACTGGGTGATCCGCAGATGAGACTTGTTAGGTCACTGTCAACATTGGTAGTTGGTACACGTTACACCAGAGACTTGTGGGTTTTAAAACATCCGGGAGCATTCGGAAGCATTGTGTGTGCTGAAAAGGAGCCTGCCTCAGCACCAGCCTAGCCGTTCAGGGCCCGTTTGTTGACTTTAATCATATCGCTTTCGTGTAACAGTCTTCAAACAGGAGTTAAATATTAGAGGGAAGTTACAGTTTAGCAGATTAGCGCAGGAGAAGAAAACAGGGAGTTGGAGAAGGAGGCAGGGTGGCAGAGGGCATGAGGGCGGTAGAGTGAGGGCGGTAGAGTGAGGGCGGTAGAGTGAGG